>NC_056725.1:1900044981-1900050054 GCF_019279795.1 Protopterus annectens
GTCATCTATAGAATGTCCTTGTATCTGTAAATATGTTTTAGTCATTTCTTATGTGATCCTATTCACCCAGTCTGTGCCTCAAATGGCATATGTATATGGATCTGCTTCTTAATTTCGAAATTACAAAATCCTGAAGCTGTATATACTGAACTAAGAACCTCGAGATCTTGTAATCTCAAAATTAATAAAAAAATAAATAAAAACATAAGCCCCCTGCACACCACACCCCCTGCACCTTAAATATACTAACTCAGAGATCGCTCTACAGTGAAGAGATGGGGATCGCTAGACAGTGTGAAACAGGAACATTACCATTCTCTTCACTGTATCTTGATCTAGGAGTTAGTATATTTAAGGTAGGTATAAGCAGAAACATGCCCCTGCAAAAACCTTGCTTAACATGTTTTTTTTGTATTCACTTTTTGATTTCAAAATGTCATGTCGAGGTTCTGGGTTTGATTTTATGAATCTTGACATTATGAAATGAAAAAGTGGACCCATGTGTGTGTGTTTGTGTGTGTGTGTATATATATATATATATATATATATATATATATATGTGCATACACACTTATATATATATATATATATATATTTCTATATATATTTACATATATATATATATATATATATATATATGTGTGTGTGTGTGTGTGTGTATCTATGTGTGGATATATATATATGTATATATATGTATATATATATATATATATATATATATATATATCTGTATATATATTCTTTCTTCTTTTGGCTTTTCCCGGTTAGGGGTCCCCACAGCAGAACTCCTGCCTTTTGAATGCCACTCGACTGCAGGGAGGACATGCAGACTCCACACAGAAGGCACTCCAGCAGAGAATCTGAATGAGAACCTCTTGCTGTGAGGCGACAATGCTACCGCTGCACCATCGCGGCTATATATATATATATATATATATATATATATATATAAAATGCAGCGGTTAATGCTGTCACCTCACAGCAAGAGGTTCTCCGGTTTGATTCTCGGCTGGGGTGCCTTCTGTGTGGAGTTTGCATGTTCTCCTGGCGCTTATGGTTTCCTCTGGTACTCCAGTTTCCTCCCACATTCTAAAGACATGCTTCTGGAGCATTTCTCCCCGGGCCTCCGCTGAAAACAGGATCTGTGGAACCTAGTCGGACTTTCCCGGTCAACAAATGTTAAATAAATAAATAAAATAATATAATATATATATTTGTTTGTGTCTTTCGGCTTTTCCTGGTTAGGGGTCGCCACAGCGGAACTCCGGTCTGCTAATGATTGGTAGTTGATTTTTACGTGCCGAGTTACCAGCTCTGATGCACAACCTTCAACGAAGGTACATCCATTCACGCATGTCTCCATGCAGAAGACGCTCTAGCTGAGGATCGAACCGGACAGCGTCTTACTGTGAGGCGACAATGCTACCGCAGCACCACCACCGCAGGTCATAATAATATATATATATATATATATATATATATATATATATATATGTGTGTGTGTGTGTGTGTGTGTGTGTGTGTGTATATATATATATATCTATATATGCAAAATATTAAATATTAACATTTGCAAATATATTTTATGTTAATATTGAAACATTTAGATCATACTGCATTGCTTGGTATGTACATAAGTCTTCTGGGTAGCAGGAAAAAAAAGTTAACAAGTCAGTATTTTTTTTCATAAATAAGGCATTAAATGCTTAACAGAATGTCCAGACCCTCAGAGCTTGTGGGATTGGCCACATCCCAGGCTGTAGTAGTAGATTTTTACACAAGCTTAGTAGTAGCCTCTGCCCTTAACCTCACCTAGTCTAAAACCAACCATACTTAGAGGTGTGCATAGATGGTCACTGAAACATGTATGGGGAGCTAGGAATTATGTGGTTACTACTAGTACTGTATTTATTCTTGCAATCAACTTTCTGAAGTGTGTGTAAAATGCCACTATAGGGGGATTAGGGGCTGTAGCTAGTGTAGTTATTATCTAGTTATTTAAATTTCTTCCCAAACCTTAGATGTATGTAGAAAGGATCATTATAGCTGGTCTGTGGGCAGTATACTTACTAGAAGCAGAGATCTGGAATACATTAGTGGGGTGGTTCTTATCTTCACTTTTCTCACAATGAAACAGAAGACACATACAGAGGGGATTATTTTTGTAAGGATGAGTGTTAGGACACATGCTGTTATATGTCTGAGAGCAATAACTTGAACTGTTAGTGTGTTCTATATGTCTTGCAGAAGGAATTTGAACTATTTTACTATGTTCTGTATGCTATTTTGGTGTCACCCCAGTCTGAAATCAGAGTGGTACACAGACAGTGACTATCTTTTGAGAGTAGAGTTGAGGAGGCATGCTTAATCTATGTTTAACAGCAGCCATTTGATATGGCTGTGGTGATTTGTGCCTTTATCCCAGACTAACACCAAGGGGGTACACAAAAGGTGATTACCTTTTTGGGGTGGTAGGGAGGCAGGTACTATTCCCAAATATAATCACAAGTATTTTATTATAAACTGCTGTTTTGTCAGCCACAACTTACTTCTTCCTCGAAAGTAAAAAAAAAATAAATAAAGATTGAATATCTTTGCTTACGTTTTTTGTTCAGGCCATTATTGGAACAAAAGTTTTGAAAATAGCTCTAAAATCCACTTCATATCATCAATAACCTGTTACTGCAATTCATTCTTGGTCAGTTAGGGTGTGATGAAATGCAGTAAAAAGCAAAGTTGAAGACTAATACTGAATTTCTTTCCTCGCTCGTGTTTTTGTTCTTGTCATCATTGGATCAATAGATTGTAAAATGGCTCTAAAATCTACCTCACATCATTCATAATCCATACGCCCTAAGCCCTCTATCTTAATTTGATTATTTATTCCATAGTTATTGTTGTGTACTCTTGGCCAGTTAGGTTGTGTTAAAAGAATACTGGGAAAAAGCAAACTTGTGGAGTAAGATTGATTTTCGTTCCTCAGTGATGATTTTTTTTCAGGCCAACACTATTATCACTGTTGAAGTGACACCCTGACCTCATGTACAAAATGGATAAAAGGGGTTGATGATGGATGGATGGATCAAATCAAAAAGATTAGAAAAAAAACTCTAAAATGTAGTTCATAACACATAGAACTACCACACCTTCTGGAATGTAGCATTCCCTAGTCACCCAGCTTGATTCAGTTATATACTGCACAGATAATATATGGCCCTGTTGTGGTCTGTAGAAAGAATGCAGGAAGGAAAAATATCGTTGAAGAGTAACATAAAATATGCAATAAAACTAGAAAAAAGTATTCTAAGTAATGTGAGGAGGACATGGTTGAAGGGGGATACAGGAGATGGGGAGATGGGGAGATGTGAGTGGGAGGATAATGGGCAACCAATGGAAGGATGCTATGGAGCCCATTGCCTAGGGTGCCTTTTCACTTAAGGCCCTGACCTGAACAAATGGATTAGTCTTTTGTGAAATGAGTTCATCAAATCAGCTAACCAGAACAATGGAAATCTGATTTAACACCAAGACTAAATCTTCAGTTCTGCAGTGAGGAGAAGGACCAGTAAAAAAGACGCACATTCCCAACCAAATTAAAAACAGAAAAAGTGCACCTGTTCCAAACCTAAGTGGTGAACATTTATCTCTGTCTCTCTCTGTCTCCCCCTAACTCTCTGCCAGAACTAATAACAGGAAAATAAAGACTGTCTTCCAGCTAGTACACTTTTCACTTCACAAGATGATGGTTGATTCAAATTTTCTAATCCTGTCAATCTCCCATTTATGTAATAGCAATATTTTGAAAGTGTCCATGATCTTGGGACCTTTGCATTCTTTTTAGTATTGTCACTGATTCTCACTTGCAAAATACAATCATCTCAAGTTGCCAAAGAAACTTTAGAATGCTGAAACAATAAAAGTAACTCTCCGAAAGACACCTTCTGCAGACCTTAAACTACTACTTTCTTCCAGAGGGAGCTTGCAACCCCCCCATGTCAGTGGACATCACCTACACCCAACCATACTTAGATATACAATAAAATATGGTCACATAACAGCAGGTTAAGAGAGAAAACTCCACTGGTGTTGAAAATGGCTATCAACAGAATTACCACACAGCACAGACAATTACTGAAAGAGTGCTTGTACAACTGACAAGCTCCCTGCAAAATAACAGCACTTCAGATTCAGAAAGGAGCAAAAAAAGTCATTAAGTAACTTATTTTTAAAGCAAATAAACAAAAGTAAAACTGAACAATAACATTGCATTGCAGAAAAATATAATGATGGGGAGTGGGTAGGGCTGATTAACATTACAAGAATGTCTTTTAAATACCTGGTACTCCTGAATATTATAATGAAAACTCATGACCCATTATATTGGCAGTTCCATTGTTTTATTTACAGTTCCACATGTCAGTTTTATGGGGGAAAAGGACCGCTTGCACACCAGACAAAGATGTATAAACCAAAGTCACATAACCTTGGGGCCGAGGCAGTACTGTGATCAAAGTCATCACACTACAGCTTCCATTCCCGAAGATGCACAACCTTGGAGTTAGAATAATCAAGCAGAAGGATTTTAGGGATATAACCCCCACATTTGGCATTCAGAGGGAGCTTCCCACCCACAGATACATATCTCTGAATGTCAGTTTAGTCAGTGTCTACAGAAGGCAAATGAATGACAAGATTTTTTGATGGGCATGAGACTTTACATTGTTGCTAGCTATCAATCTGTACATATAATCTGAGTAATGATCAGTTAATCACTCGCACACCTAACACCTCAGGCTTTGTCCTTAGAGTTAAATATTACAGCCGCGGTTAAATCGAGCATTAGCTGTACTACATCATTATATGTTGCCTAATTATTATTTTGCTAATATAAACACAATTGAACACAATTCATTATGTGAAAACACATTGGGCAGGATTCACGAAGGCTTGCACGGAGTCTAAGAGTAGTGTAAGACTCCATGCAGCCTTCGCGATCCAGGAACAGCCCAAAATTCTGTGTAAGATCAGCTAAAAGCGTCTCTTACATGCGTTGGATAGTTCACTCATTATAAT
>NC_056725.1:1900063805-1900156305 GCF_019279795.1 Protopterus annectens
GGGGTGTGTCCGCTTGCAAGGCTCGGCCTACGGACACACCCCCTACTATCTTACACAGACCGTGTTAGACTTAGGTGTGATTCAGCATGCTCTCATGAATATGCAGAGCATGCCGACATCACTCCATTTAACTGCAGCCTCCGAGTAAGAGTTATAACTCTTACACGGAGGCTTCGTGAATCCTGCCCATTGTCTGTACCTCAAACAATATGTTTGTACCTCAAACAGGATCCTACTAACATTTGTTTTTCATTTTAGGTAGATAATATAGCGCTAGATAGATAATAACAAACTTCTCAGTGGAAATGTAATTTTGCCATCACTTACTTCTTAGTATTTTGCTTGTCAACCCATTTAACTCACAACCTGAGTAAAGAAGGTACAGAGTTACAGCAAGTATGGTATCAACAAAATTAGAGCAAGTTTGATATCAAAACAGAAATTACAAAAATCGAAAACAAAATGAAACAAAAAAATGTAATATTTACTGGTTAGCTCATGGGCGGATGCAAAGCTCTGCAAAGAGTTATTCAATTTGTTAAAAGAAAAGAAAGAAAGAAAGAAAGAAAGAAAGAAAGAAAGAAAGAAAGAAAGAAAGAAAGAAAGAAAAAAACAAGCAACATTGTCAATGTTTTAATGAACATAATAATATGCATTTGGTTAAACCAACATAAGAAAATATTTTTCAAGCGTTCCTATCACAGGGGAACACTGTGAGTATATCAGAGTAAAGACTAGAAGTTTATCAGAAAAGCAGCTGCATTAGTAATTGTTGGTTCAAAACTGTAGACAGTTTGTCCTTATTTTGTTGTAATTAGTTAGGTTTCTAATCTGTATGAAATGTTGATTCCAGGCAGTAAGGGTTACTTAATTTCTCTCTAGCTGCAGTCTCAAAATTAGGTTTATTGATAGTTAAATGCACATGATCCTAAGACCGTGGTATGTAGACATTCTTGGTGATGTTTTAGGCAGTGAGCAAAAGAAATGGGTAACAGAAATTTTGTTACAGTAAGGTAACTCTGCCAGTTACAGGCGCCCAAGTTATCTTCTTTAATAGGATTCAGTGATGTTCAAGGAGATCTGACAACATGATGAATTTACAGTTCTTAACAATGGGCTGTTTGGAGAGGGTCTGCATTCTGAATGAGATGAGTCTTTCACTTAGGAATACTCAGGCTTGGGAATGAGGAGGTTGATGCTGACAGTTATCCATGTTTCCAGTGTAAAATGACTGGAAGCCTTGCCACTTGAAAGGAAGTGCTTCATAACATCGTTTGCATATTTTCACATTGAGCGTAAGTGTAACTCATTAGCATTTGTTATAGTTCATTTAAGTTAATCCAATATTGACTGGGAAAATCTCCATTCTGCAGGTCATGAGGAAGCAAGATATTATTGTTTTAGTTTTTTTGGCTGATCATTGTAGGCTTTTCAGATAGAAACAAGTCCCAGGGGTTGTTGAATTCCACTTGCAGATTCTTTTGGATTAACCAAAGTGAGGACCAATAGTTTAGGAGGATACATTTGCAAGTAGAAAGTTTCTGGCAATAATCATGTGGGGTGGATGAGGTTAAATGGTAGATAACTAAATAATTAATGGGGGACAAATACACATCCTAGAAGAGATCCTTGGGGGATCCTAGAAAAGAATGTATTCACAGAAGAGTGATTATGGCCCATGACCATATGATCACCATCTGGAGTACTGTGCACATTCTAGAAATTTAACATGTCAGACGGTCTGGAAAATGGTAGCCAAGATTTTACATTAATGTTGTACATGGTATCATGTATGATGAGACACTGAACTATTGTAAACTATTTGAAAATGACAGATAAAAGTGATCGTTAGTGGTATGTGATACCCAATCTTATTCATTTGGAATGGGAGCTTATTAAAAGAAATGAATGTGCAGACTAGAACCTTTATTTTGGTTCCCTCTGCATGTCTTACAGCCATAGTACAGATTTTTGCCTCCTATTTTTGTGTGTTCCTCCTAAAATCTGTACTTTGCTGGCAAATAGCTGAGGATTGAAGTCATTAAATAATGACAAACATTTGAGTTTAAGATTCCACATCCTTCAGAAAATTTGATACTAATGCAAAACCTATTATTCTATCAACTTTCTAAGTTTGTAAGAGCAATATTTAAAATCTGCCCCTGTTTGTCCTCCCATCATTTTAGGCTTTGTCCAGATTTTTTGCTCTAAGCGGTTGAGAGGTATGCTTGCAGCTGACTATCGGTTGCTGTTTAGGGCTGCTTCTATAGATCCTTTTACAGTAATGTGCCAAGTACTAACCCCTGCACTGTAACTACACCAATGGCATGCTAAGGAGGGGTGATGGGGTGCTGCAGATAAGCTGACAGCATCACATATGCTGCTGTGCACGCCAGGAGATTTTTCTGTATGCCCTAACTGGGCAGAGCTACTGACATCACGAATGTTACCGCATATAACTTCAGTTAGCTCAGGTCCCCCTTCAATATCATAATGCTATCAGCAGTCTGCTTAATACTTTTGGTAGCATCACCAGACTAGAAAATTCTTGATGGTAATAGAAAATGCTGCTTTTTTTTTGGAGGGGGGGCACACCTCTTAACTGCTGTTATTTAAATGTATCACTATGATTTTTGCCCTTAGATTTAACCTTGCTCCACCTAGATTATTGACTAATGTTATAAAGACACAACTGTTTAGGGTACACATATTATTAAGTAACATAACTAAGCATATAAAAAACATTCTTATCACTGACTGTATATGGTCTACTAAAAAGACTCTAAAAATAAAGTGATCCTCTTTCTGATCCTCCCCCACATACCTCTCAACTGCTATGATTCAGGTATACAAAAAGAAGTTATATCTTACCATAACGTTCCATCTGTATTGTTGAGCCTTGTCCACTTCCTTACGTATGGGTTGCGGTTCCGATATCGGAACCGAGCTGGCCATATACCAAGCTCGTGCCAGCGATAAACTCTCGAGCTAAGCAATCTCTTACCCATAATTCCCCTCTCCCTGTTACCTCAGATTGAGTTTGCAAGTCAGAAAAAGGTAGAGGCTATCTCTGGTCAAATGACCTAAAGAGAAGGACGGTGAGATCCGCTAGAAGCCATAGGAGGGGGAAGGAGGGAGGGTCATAATGAGTGGACGAGGATCAACAATACAGATGGAACGTTATGGTAAGACATAACTTCTTTATCTGATATTGTTAATCCTCGTCCACTTCCTTACGTATGGGACAGAGTCCCCAGCTACCTCTATTCCTGGGAGGCTTTCATGGAAGGACATTCCTGAGCACCATAGAACCAAAAGATGCTCTTCCCCTGGAGGCCAAGTCCAACTTGTAATGATTGATAAAGGTATGAGGTGGCCCAAGTTGCAGCTGCACAGATGTCATGTAAAGAAGCTCTGGCATGGAAGGCAGCAGAAGTTGCCACTGACCTTGTTGAATGAGCCTTGATGGTAGTTGGCAAAGAAGTATTGTGTACCAAATAAATACGGGTCACAGTGTCTTTTAACCATCTAGCCAATGTGACCTTAGCAACAGCACATCCTAATCTAGATCCAGAAAAAGCCAAGAATAACTGGTCTGATTTACGAAAGATTTGGTCCTTTGCAAATAGAACAGAGTTGTATGTGTACGTCTAGGGTATGTAGGCAGTACTCTCCCTCATTAGAATGATCAGGAAAAAACACTGGCAATTCAATGGTCTGATTAATAGACATTTCAGAAATGACTTTTGGCAAGAAGGAAGGGTTAGTTCTTAAGGATACCCTGTCTGGATGAAAAATCAAGTATGGACTCTTTGTACATAGGGCCTGAAGCTCAGAGATACATCTGGCAGAAGTAATAGCGACCAAAAACAAGGTCTTCTATGACAGATATTTGAGGTTGCATGAAGCAGCTGGTTCAAAAAGGGGCAATGTCAGAGCTTGAAGAACTAAAGATAAATCCCAAGGTTGAATAGGTTCCCTGAAAGGGGGTTTCAGATGATTCACACCCTTTATGAAGGCTTTACATAACTTATGAGACATGAGGGAGGAGTCTTGGACATTCTCGTGGAAATTAGAGATCGCAGCCAAATGTACTCTAATGGTAGATGCTGACAGCCCCGACTGAAATAGGACGGTTAGATATTCGAGTACCATCGACACTGGTGCTGAAAAGGGATCAATTTCCTTATCTTTCTGCCAACAGGTAAATCTTTTCCATTTGCTTAGATAAGTCATTCAAGGGGAGAGCTTATGAGATGCAATAAGAATGTCCCGTACTTGTGAGAGAAGATCATTTTGCCTGGCAATCAAGGGAATTGGAGGAGCCAAGCTGTGAGCTTCAGAGTGTGCAGGTTGGGGTGAATCAGATTCTGCGGATGGGAGATCAACTCCGAGGTTGGATGAAGAATCCATGGTTGATCTAGCAGGTGAGGCCACAGAAAGGGGAACCAAATCTGACAAGGCCAATATGGAGCAATAAGGATCACTTTGCTCTTCAATCGACGGGCTTTCTTCAGAAACTGGGGAATGAGGAGAGTGGGTGGGAAGGCATAAAGAAGACCCAAGGGCCAATCGTGAACTAGAGCATCCCTGGGTGACTGTCGCAGGGGGGGAATCAGGGCAAAGTAGTTGCTGCATCTGAAGTTGGTCGGGGATGCAAAGAGGTCACAGCACGGATGGCCCCAACAGTGGAAGATCTCCACCATTATGAGAGGATTCAGGGACCACTCGTGAGGTTGAAGAATGCACCTGCTGCGTCTGTCTGCTATCATGTTGGAACTCCCCGGAATGTGCGTTGCTAGAAGAAAGCGATTGTTAGCCATCTCCCATTGCCATATCCTCATGGCCTCTCAACAGAGGGGGTAGGATTTGGTTCCGCCCTGTTTGTTGATGTACCAGACTACCGCCATGTTGTCTGATTGTATCGCAATTGTCCCTGATGGCAGCAAGAGATGGAATGCCTGCAACGCCAGAAGCACCGCTCTCAGCTCTAAAACATTTATATGCAGATGGGCCTCCACTTCGGACCAAGTGCCTTGGACTGTCTGACCCTGACATAGCCCTACCCACCCCATCAGGGAGGCGTACGTGGTCACTGAAGTCTTGGGCTGCTGAGGGGAGTAGGGGTGAGACCATTGTGATGGGTTGTGGTTCAACTACCACCTTAGATCTTGTTTGCATCTCTGAGTTATGTGAATCTTGGCTGAAAGGGGAAGCTGAAAAGGATACAATTGGGTAAGCAGTAGCCATTGTAGAAGCCTCATGTGAAACCTGGCTAAGGGGACAATGGTGATGCAAGCTGCCATGGAGCCCAACAGCTGCAGGATCGAGTGAGCTGTGGACATTTCCATTGAGAGAACTGGTAACAGTTGCTGTCTAATTCTTGATATTCTGTGTTCCGGTATGGACGCTCTGCAAGTTTTTGAGTCAAAAATGACCCCTATGAATTCTGTGGACTGAGAAGGGGGGAGATTGGATTTCTGCCAGTTTACTGTTATGCCCAACTTTTCGATAGTATTGAGAGAGTATGCCAGGGCTTTCTCCAATAGGTGTCTGGTGGGGGCGGAGAGGAGCCAGTCATCTAGCTATGGAAAAACCTGAAAACCTTGAAGTTGCAGGTGAGCTGTGACAACTGCCATGCACTTTGTAAACACTCTGGGGGCTGTAGAGAGTCCAAAGGGCAGTACTCTGAACTGGTGATGACTGGTTCCCGCACAGAAGCGCAGGAATCTTCTTGATGGTCTGCCCACCTTTATGTAGTAGTACGCATCCTGAAGATCTGTTGAGCACATCCAATCATCTTTTTCCAAGAGAGGAATGATAGACTGTATAGTGACCATCCGAAATTTTTGCACACTCACAAATTTGTTTAGCACACTGAGATCCAAAATTGGTCTCCAGTCCCCGGTTTTCTTTGGCACCAAAAATAGTCTCGAGTAGAATCCGGATCCTATCTGGTCTGTTGGAACTACTTGGATGACTCTTTTGTTTAGCAGCTTTGTAATCTCTAGAGCTGCCTCTTCCCTTTGACTGGGTGGAACATTGGGAAATCTTGATGGAGGGACAGGACAAAGTTCGAAGGGGATCTTGTAAGCTCTGGTTATTATCCTTTGTACCCAAGAATCATTGGTAATGGTTAGCCAGGCAGAAGGGTTCAAAGAGAAACGTCCCCCAACCACTTTCAGAGGAAAGGGGTTAGGCCGCTCTTCAGGAGCGCTGGTAGGATTGCCCGGAGAAGGAATCTCTGGAACCCTGATTACACAGACCCCCTCTGCCCAGAAAGCGGCATCTTCCTTGTGAGTTTCCCCCTTCTGCCCCTAGGGGAAAAATCGGCCTGTGTGTCACGGAAAGGACCCTGAGATTTTATGTATCACATCTTCCCGCTCTTTTGGTTTCTGGAGAAAGCATGTTGAGGGGAAGAATAATGGACACCTATAGCAGACAGGGTCTTACCGTCCTGTTCACACCTGGCCAATGTAGTTTTGACTTTGGGTCCAAACAAGGAGGAGGACTTGATGGGAGCATTGAGAAAGGAAGCCTTGAAGGGTTCTGCAAAATTACACAAGTGAATCCAGGCATGTCGTCTCAAAAAAACTGCCTGAACTCGCTGCTCTAGCTGCTCCTTCTGATGCGTGGGACACCAAGCACATGGAGGAGTTCAAAATCGATTCAATAGTGGCCAGCTGAGAGGCCACTTTGTCACAGACCTCATCAGACACGGCACCTGCCAAAGTTTCAGAAAGCACAGATACTAGGTCTCTTTGAAGTCTAGTCTATCTGGTCTGTTGGAACTACTTGGATGACTCTTTTGTTTAGCAGCTTTGTAATCTCTAGAGCTGCTTCTTCCCTTTGACTGGGTGGAACATTGGGAAATTGCCATATAATTCAGGGACGTGATAGCAAAGGTCACTGATGCAAAGATGCGCTTCCCTATCCTATCCAATGCCCTGGACTCTTTGTTGGGCAGATGGACAGTCTGGCTTTCCTCTTCTGCCAGGTCTTTCTTAGTTGCGGCTGCCACCACCAGAGCATCTACAGGGAGAACTTTAGACCAATGAGGTTCAGAAGCAGGGGGGGGACAAGATTTTGTCTGGCCTCCGGGGAATGGCCTCAGCAGTATCAGGGGTCTTCCATGCATGCTGCAGAACAAGCCGGACCAGTTCGTCTGCAGGTGGGGTAACCCAGGAGGTAGGGGGCCAGGCGCGAAAAGCCTGCAGGAATACAGACTCCTCAGAACTTGGGTTAGAGGACTGCCATTCACCTCTCTGTTTAAAGATTTCTAGGATATCAGCAAAGGATATGTCAGAAGGAGAATGAGAGGACCCTTCCCCATCATCAAAGTCTGTGTCTTCAGTGAGAGACTCCTCAGTGGAGTCCATATGCTTCCTCTTGCACAAGGATTTCTGATAAACTTCCTCAGAGGGAGATGCTGGAGAAGACAACACCAAGGGGATATCCTGTGGGAGTATATCCTGAGACCTCTGCAGCCGGTGTCCACTAGAAGCGACCTGTGTACATAGTGGTCCAGAGGAGGATGGTGAGACAGTAAGCACAGTATCAGCGGTAGACACCAAGGCCTTCTCCATGACTTGGAAGGCAGGTCCACAAGAAGAGGGGTGAGTGCCCAAGGGGGAAGTCACCTCTCCCCTAAGTGATCCAGCCTGCCGACTGGGAGTCCCAGAACAGCTGAGAAAAGTCAGATCCTGGGTCGTAGCAAATTTTTCTGCCATGAAGGCAACTGCGGCTCCTTAGAGAGATCCATAAAGGGAACTGTAGAGGGGGAAGACTGTGCTACGTCAATAGATTTCAAGGGAGAATGATAGGTTTTGAGAGGTGGAATTCCTCTGGCCAAAAGCACTTGATCCACAAGTCGCAATACGTCATGTTGGGAGAGGCTTCTGGTAGATCTCACAGAAACAGCTGAGGGGGAAACAGGTCTATCTAGAGATGAGAGCAGGTTGGTGCCCATCTCAGTAGACTGCACCGAAAACAACAGTGCCGTAAAGGACTGCACTACAGGTGTCTGCACCGAGGAAGTCATCGGTGCCGATGTAATGGTCTGCACCGATGAAAAGGTCAGTGCCGAAGTAGTTGTCAGTGCCGAGGTTGGAACTAATAAAATAGTAAACAAGTACTGAGCTGTCGGTTCCGAAACAATGGTGGTCTGCGCCGACTGTGAGGTCGGTGCCAGTAAAGAAGTCTGAACTGAGGGGCCCCTCGGTTCCAATACAGCAAAGGACATTGGTGCCATAGACATAGGTGGTGCCAAGGACTTTTTCGGAGCCGAAGAACTAGGCGCCGAAGATGTCGGATCCGAAGCAGAAATCTTTGCTTTCTTTCTTGGTTGATGAGAGTTCCCAGCCGGGGGCGAAGGAAGAGATTTAGCCTTAGAAGCATCCTCAGACTTCTTTTTATGAGATCTTGGAGGGGTTGAGGCCTCCGACCCAAAAATAGCCTCTGAAAAGGGAGACTTTAGTAATCCTTTCAGCAAAAGTTTATTTTTTCTCTCTATCAGTGTCCTGTTGGAAAAATTCTTACAAATCCCACAGGGTGGGTCAACAGTTAAGTGAGGCGCACCTAAACAAAAAACGCATAAAGAATGTGCATCTGAAGTAAGTACTTTATGTCCACAATCATAACATCTTTTACAACCAGTACTACCTTTTTTTATCTGTCATGTTAAAGGAAAGGCAAATACCAACAATAATACATAAACACAAAATTACTCGAAGGAAAGAAAGGAAAGGCTATCTACCAACTACGGTAATCAACTGATACCTTACATTAGATAAAAAGGGTGAAAGTGACTAAAAAATTTTTAGAAAACTGAAAGAAAAGGGAGTCGCTAAATGTGATAAGGTAAGAGAGATCAGAAAATCAACTTTTCTGAGAGAAAAAGTCCTTATTTTGAAATAAAAGGACAAAAAGTTTCACTTAGCTCAAGAGCAACAGCCTGACACAACCTGATGGTGACGTGGCAAACGAAATCTGAGGTAACAGGGAGAGGGGGATTATGGGTAAGAGATTGCTTAGCTCAAGAGTTTATTGCTGGCGCGAGCTTGATATATAGCCGGCGCGGTTCTGATATCGGAACCGTAACCCATACGTAAGGAAGTGGACGAGGATTAACAATATCAGATCTATGTTTTTGGCCACTATATGCACCCTTTCTTCTCCTAGATAATGATTTACTGTTGTTGCTCATAAAGTCAGACCACCATATTAAACAAATCAGATAAGGCTATGCAAAGTGTCTCTATCATTTATAGTATAGTGTTAAATGTATAACGGCCTCCTTTTGTGAAAAATACCCCCTTATGTTTTTAAAGGCTAGCGCTATGCTTTTTAATTCTCGGAACCTGAATGTTATGCTTTGCTCTCCTATGATTTTTCTAGACCAGTGTTGTGAGTTATAATAATTGGAGGGTGAGAGGCGTAGCTCTTATTTGCTCATGAATTAAGGATAAAGACAAAAGTAAAGAGGAGACACTGAAGAGAAGTCAGTCGGTATTAACATGTCTTCCTCCTTCGGGTTGCTGTGGAGAATACAGCCGCACTGATTGGCAGAGGGGGCTGATCTCAGAAACCAGGAAACAAAGCGGTGGAAAAAGATTCCGAGTTTGCTTACACACCTTGAGCTAGTGAACTCTGATTCCCCAGCCTCACGTTTCAAACTAGAAGACAAAAACAAGAAATATCCTGTCACTTCGTTATCAGTGGTGGTTGAAGTTGGCATCTACTACACTTTTAGGAGTGGCTGGCAAGTAAAGAAGAAAGTCAACTCGGACCGGTTATGTTGTACTGCGATTTATGTTAACCTGACCAGGCTTGCTGTGTGCCTATGGGACAGGGACGTATTCTTTTCGTGCACTGATTTATACTAAAGTCTCCAAACTTGATTTGGATTACCTTAAGAAAGAATATTGTTTTTCTCTTAACTTTTGCAGGTGCACAAGTTTTGACTCGAATGTGTGAATATTAAGTGTGAGAGTACTGTGGCTGCTACCCGATGCCATGGGGAATTGCTGTAGGAAGCACTGCCGCTGCGCAGCCCCTTGCTGCCCATGGATTTTCAAGAAAAAAGATAAAGTGGACAGTGGGACTAAAAATGATACTATTTTCACTAACGTGGGAATTGAAAAAAAGAACGGAACGAAACCCTTGCCTCCGCTGCCCGCGCCTGAACCTTGTCGTATTTACAAAGCGCTCTACGACTACGACGCCAGGACGGACGCTGACCTCGGGTTTAAGGCAGGTGATAAGTTAGAGGTACTGGAGAAACCTACGGAGAACGAGTGGTGGTACGCCAGAGCTCTGAAGGAAAACGTGCCTGGGGAGAAGACTGAAGGCTACATTCCGGCCAACTATGTGGCGCTTTTCGAAACCATTGAAGCTGAACCGTAAGTAACTGCTGCCGAATGACAACATACTTGTTATTTCTATTAGTAATTAGTTGCCCCTTTGAGTGTGCTGGTTTAGTCTGGGTCCTGTATAGACTTTTATTTTCGCCGTAACTTGATAATTGGCGCTGTTCGATTCAGTGTTTTAGATTAGTTGTCAGGTTATATGAATTTAGTTTTCAGGTTACTTTACAGATGCGGACCAGTGCACCGCCTCTTTGCCCCCCAAGTTAAAGCAAGCGTGAGCTAGTTAGTTCACCCCAGTAGCTTTTAGGTTGCACTTGTAACATTTCTTATTTAAATCGAAGGCTAGGATTTGAGGTCACTTGTGTAGGAATGTTGTTTACTGTGCACGAAGGAATTTGTGGTCATCTTTTTGCAACATTTAGAGGGTGTACCAGTTTGACAGTAGGGTAGAATATCATTAGCATAACATTTGATGCTTACATACATCGGTTGTTCTTTTACACAATAATGGAACTTTGTTCACAAGTAATCAGCAGTGTTGGATTAGGATGGTAATAAACATGTTCACACTTGCTCATTGACCACATCACACACCTCTGCCGGAGAAAGAATGTCTGTAGCCGTGATTCTGCACCAGTTAGTCCAACTAAAGAGTTAAATGCCACTCGGATCATTGCAGTGAATGAGTACATCTCAGGCTACGAAATCAGAAAACCAACTCGTAAATAAGACCACATGGCGTAATGGTTAAGGTCTTTGTCTCCCTTGCACAAGGTTTGATCCTGACCTGTGACCAATCCCTGTTTGGAGTTTGCATGTTCTCTTTCTGTCTCTAAGGGGTTTCTCCTATGTCTGAAAAACTTAAGGGGTTTCTCCTATGTCTGAAATACTTGTTGAGTGTTTCAATCTCAAACTCGCTAATGAATGGAGCTGTGGGCAGCAGCATGACTCTATATGGTGTCCTATAGTGGGAAGAGTTGTACAGAGCAACCGCTTTGGGCATCTACTGTGGTGCGCAGTATCCTCAAGATAGGAGAACATGGGTGACAGGTGTGGCCACTTGGTTTAAAATATGGCTCTAGGTGATTTGGTCATGACAGCCGTGATAAGTGAGGACCTGACCAGTGGCAGCTGGTGACTTTAAATTAAAGGGGGACTGCAGGAGACAGCTGAATGGGTGGGGCCAATGGAAAGGGGTGTGACCAACTACAAAGGGGTGGAGCTATGCTCAAACCCACAACAACTGCTGCCCTGGGTGCCAAACCATCATTACGAGAGTACAGTCAAGACAAAATGAAGTGTAGAAGAAAAAATATTTCAATGCATTGGTTATATGACAACTTACTTAATATCTAGATGGAAACACAAACTTGTGAGGCATGAAAAAATAAATTATTTTTTGAATACATTACTGGAATGCCATTCAAAATCAAGTATAAGAAAAACAAGCAGTACTCTACTCAAACCACTTCTCCATGCACTGCAGTTCTAATTATAATTTATATTTAGCTTTATAAAATTACCAAGTAACATACTGAAAGTAGCAATCTCTGTGATATCCCCACTTGTAAAAATGTTTCTTATCCAAAAAAGACCTGCTGCCTGGCAACAACTATCTACTTGTTTCATGGGGAACACATGATCAAAGTAAAAAATGAACAGCGAACAAGAAACAAGCTCAAGATTAATTGCTTAAAGGATTACTGCACAAGTTATGAACCACACATGATAGATTGGCATTCTGTGATATCCCCACTTGTAAAAATGTTTCTTATCCAAAAAAGACCTGCTGCCTGGCAACAACTATCTACTTGCTTCATGGGGAACACATGATCAAAGTAAAAAATGAACAGCGAACAAGAAACGAGCACAAGATTAATTGCTTAAAGGATTACTGCACAAGTTATGAACCACACATGATAGATTGGCATTCTGTTTAGTTTAAGGGTAAAGCCTGCAAAGATAACTGCAAGTCTCCAACAAATGTAATGAGCTTCTGAAAATACTGTAATCCTGTCCTTTATTTCAAATACTGTCATATGCATTTCAATACCCAAGGCTTGTACGTTATCTAGTTATGTAAATATTCTCTGCATGGCAACAATGAAAAGGCTTTCAATGTTGGTAATTCTTTAACAGTATGCTTATTAAAGCTTACTTGCATCTTACAATCTCCGACAAGCTTACCTGATGGTCAATAAAGCATTGCTACTTTAATACAGAGCAACAGGGCACTGCAACAGCATGCATTTTCTGAATAATAAGAAGCATAAATCAACAGTATAAAAATATGACAGAAAACCAGAACATTCTGCAAAATCAAGGACAGATGAAAAGCCATGGCTGTACTTGTGGTCTACCTTGGATGGGGGAATACTCTGCACACTTGGGGGAGTGGGGTGCAATAAGTATGTCACAATTTGAAATGTTTCTGGCTGATTGTGATGGCTCTGACACTCATATCTCTCAACCTCAGAGCAAGAAATCTGGACAAAGCCATACATAGAAGTGGGACACAGGCCCAAAAATAAAGACAATGTTTAAATATTGTTCTTATAAACTTAGAAAGATAATAGAATAGTAGTAGGTGTTGCATTAGTATGAATTTTTGAAGGTATGAAATCTGAAACTCAAATGTCTGTCATTATTTTCTAACTTCAGTCCTTAATGATTTGCTACTAATTTGCCAGAAAAACACAAGGTTATGAAAAACAGACCAAAAATGTTATGCAAAAATATAAAATTGCCACACAATACAGCTGAGAACCTGTCAAAGAAGGGACACCTTTATAAAATTAGTACTGTTAACTTGAGCAGCTAACAAAATAAGATCATCTACATGCATTACAATACAGCTGAGAACCTGTCAAAGAACGGACACCTTTATAAAATTAGTACTGTTAACTTGAGCAGCTAACAAAATAAGATCATCTACATGCATTTCTGAAATAAAAGTAATCTGTAACTCTGATCATTACAGTTATTTATAATTGTAAACCCTCCACGTTTTCTTCCAAAATTGCCCTTTTGCAGAGGGATTATTAGGGGGAGAGCAACATTGGATTATTAGGGGGAGAGCAACATTTTGAGCCAAAATTGGGGACAGTTGAGAGGTTTGGATATTCCTAATTCTATAAACCGATTTATTTGCACGTACCTCTCAACCTCTTAATGCAGGAAATCTGGACAAGGCCAAATATATTGGTGTAACATGCAAACAGTACTAAAAATTGTTCTTGTATAAACTTTAGACAGTTGATAGAATAATAGGTCTTGCTTTAACATGCATTTTTCTGAAGGTTATGATGTCTGAAATGAAACTCAAATGTCTCTCATTATTTAGTGGTTTCATCCCTAAATGATTTAGCAGAAAATCACAAATTTTATGAGGAACAAACCAAAAATAAGAAGCAAAAATCTATTCATCCTGCAAAATTCTGGACAGATGAGAGGTATAGTTTAGCCGGGGCTGTCTGAGTTTGCTGCCCCCCCTCACAAAACCATGGTCGAATGGAGAGTCCCCCCTGCAGCCATTCCAATGTCCCGTTCCTTGGTTATTTCGCCCTATTTGCCATAAACACTGTAATGTGCATACTGCTTTACTTCTGCGATGATATGTATTTCATTTGAAAGTTTTATTTTATATTTTACAGCATAAAACCTAATAGATATCTGCTAAACAAAGCAATGCAGTCTCATAATGAAAATAGACTTAGCATTAAAACATCTCTGCCCTTCAAACTCACATTCATTGAAACAGCATTGAAACCCACATTCAAAGAAAATACAGTTTGCCAGTGGCAGATAGATTAATTTTGGGCTGTTTTCAAGTCATAGGCCCCTTGAACATGAAACATGCACATGTTCTTTGATACACCTCCCTGACTGTATTAAATTATATTCCTTGTACAATACAGTACAGTTAACTGCCAAATTCAGAACATTTCCATCATAAAAGTCTATTCGGAACTTAACAGTTCACCAGTATCAGTAAATATGCACGATCTCTGAAGTAGTAAAAGCCATCTAAATAATTCCACATTAAAGAAATCTGTTGACTAATGAAGAGGTTACTGCTAGCAAACAACTTTATATGTCATTGTTTTATCTACAAATAAAGTGCCTGTTGCCCTTGAGAAATAAATTGCTTATGTTGCATTAAAAAAATTATAATGCTAGTAATATCGCAATAAGGAATGGATGGCAAACTGACAACAGGTTCATAGTTACTAGGTATCTTTGCCAAAGAGGACTACAGCATCCATCCCCTTTACAACAGAGTACAGTATCAGAAATGGATCTATCTACTGTGGAAGTAGAACCCACAGCATTCTGCATCAAAGGCAAGGATATTACCTGTTGTGCTATTTACAATACAAGCAGACTTGCCATAAGCAGCATTAAACTTTTGTTCTCCTGTAGCTCTCAGCTCCTTGTAAAATCTACTTGACACTCAGCTGTATCTCTGAACTTTGCAGCACAAGAAATATGGACAAAGCCAAAATTTATTTGGGGGGGATGGGGACAAAAGCCCAAAAACCAGGGACACATTTTAAACATTGCTTGTATAATGTTAGAAAGTTGCTAGAATAAAATGCTATGTTACCACCATACATTTCACTGCCAAGTATTGAACCCAGGTCCCTGTGCAAAACAGTCAGAGCAACATACCACTATGCCAAAATCATCATTTTTTATGAAAGAACGGAAGACTGAAACTTAAATGGCTACCATTTAGTGAATTCAGTTCTCACCATAGCTGCCAACATCTTAACACAAAACACCTGAACAAAGCCAATAATGGGAGAATACAGCCCCCAAACATATTCAGTGAGTTCAGTTATCACCATAGCTCTCAACCTTGGCACAAAAAAACTAGACAAAGCCAATAATGGGGGAATACAGTCCAAAAATTAGGGACAAATATCCACTGAGGACACCAGAGCAAACCCACACAAACAGGGAGAACATGCAGACTCCACACAGAAGGCACCCCAGCCAAGAATCCAACCAGACAACCCATAGCTGGCAGGCAACACTGCTACCTCTGCACCACTGTCTGTTTTAAGTAACAAAAGTACAGAAACCACAGATTTTATGAGGAACAGAACAAATATGAGGCAGAAATCTGCAAATGTTTTAGAAATGGTGGTGGGTAGGGAATTCACTTGGACCCAAGGTACAGGGTTCAAGCCTTATTCTCTACCCACCACCATGAAGCAACTGGGGCATTTTATACACAGACACACACACACACACACACACACACACACACACACACACACACACACACACACACACACACACGTACAAATTCTTATAGACAGTCTCATATAAATAGCTAAAAAGCAAAAGCTATTTTTTGACTGGTGCTCTGAAAGATAGTCGTCGAGAGATGATAGATAGTGATTGAGAGATTTATCAGGCATCTAATCCTGTGTCTGGCATTGTCATATATTGACCAAGGTAATGAAATGCAAGCAGCTCTGTCATGCAAGAGTGCAAGATACTTGTCAAAGCAAGACTCATTAAGTGTTGCTTTGATGCAACCAGCACATAAATTCCACTTTTCCTGACAGGAATACTACTTAATCACTCATTACAGCACTGGTCACCCACACAAGCTCCTGCAAAATATTTAGCAACACATGAAAACGTACAGAGAGGGAGAGGGAAAGAGAGGTAGGTGGACAAATAAATGAACAGATACATAGACTTAAACTACTTCACAGTTGGTAAAGAAAAAAAAAATGAAAAGCTAGGTCAAATACTTCCTTTGTAGTAAACAAAGATTATTATATCTCACTCCTTTTACAGTGCTGGAACTGCAAGAAGGTAGACTAGTTTAGAAATATAATCAATTGTTGATTTCTCAGCCAATAAAATGTATTTTTCATGTAATTATGTTAGAAAGCCATCGTCTATCCCACCACTTAATATATTAATTAGAATGTTGACATTACCAGTCAGATTGACAGTAAAAGAGTCTGATAGGAGGCCTTAATTTGCCTCGCAGCACAAGGGTAAGTCATCCATTCAGCAATTATATAGTGGATGATGTCCTTACATGGATATATAGTTTGATGCACTGGGTACTACGGTAACTGAGTAAACTCACAATATACATACCACCAAAGTTAAAGAAGAAAAGAAAGTACTTCTTTCAGCCAGCGAACGCCAAGCAATAAAAAAATCCAGCACTTAGTCAAATAAATCCTCAAGGCTCAAGTCCACAACCAAAACTGGCTGCAGCTGTTTGCTTCTCGCTCTTTTCCCAGCACATAAAGCCCAGGAAGAGAGCGAGAACCAATCAGCAGCCATTTAGCCCATCCACATCATGTACGTGCCTGCGGATGTGGCAGTCCGAACCCCTTCCAATTCTATGCGGTTTGGAACCGCATAGACTGCTGGGCATCACCCTAATTCCTTAACTGGCTCTCTGGACTGCAGCTCCAAGTAGAAAGAGAAAAAAAAAAATATTTTTTTTAAAACCGCCGCAACCCAGAATTCGACAGTGCGCATGCTCGTCAGTTGGCGTATGTAAGCAGCCGGCTGACAAAGATGAAAGACAGATAATAAAAATTAAAAAAAGTACTTTTTTTTTTTTTTTTTCCTTTTCTTGTTGCGGGGGCTGCAGTCCAGCCACCCCTGGACCTGACCTACTCTGACCCACGCCAGGGACCCTTGCTAATGGTGGGAGGGGTATTTGTGCCCCCTATTGGCCAGTGTGTGTCTGCCATAAAGCCCAGCAGCCCTGCTTCAAAAAGCTACTTGCCGGCCGGTGTCTAATTGCTCAACTTGGGTTACCTGAGATAGCTCTGTTGAGAGAAAGCTAGATGTAAAACCAAAACATGAACTGAGAATCACTATGCTTAATGTAGGTTCACTGACAGGATGCAGCTTGGAAGTGGATGACATGATACTGAGGAGGCTGGACAGCCTATGTATCCAAGAGACGAGATGGAAGGGCAGTGCAGCAAAGCCATTTGGCTTGGGATCCAGACTCTACTACTCAGGTGGGGTACAGGCTAGAAATGGTGTAGGAAATGTGGTGAGAGAGAGGGTTCAGAAGGCAGTGATGGATATCATCAGATTTAATGACACACTTATGGCAATCAGACTTATAATCTCAGCCTATGCCCCGCAACAGGGTTGTGATGGTGAGGAAAAGAGTGCATTCAGACAGCAGTTGCAGGACCTACTAGATAAAGCAGGACAACATGAATTGGTGTTGATAATGGGTGACTTGAATGCACATATCGGGACAGACAGAGCAAGATATGAGGACTGCCTGGGTCCACATGGTTGGGGCAACAGGAATAAAGAAGGAGAAGCTATTCTAGACTTCTGTCTGGCACACTGCTGGATAGTAGCCAACATATGGTTCGGAAAGAGAGACGGTCACAAGATCACATACAAGAGTAGCCAACATGTAACTTGGATAAATTTCCTCCTAGTAAGGAAAAGGCACTGCGGTAGAATCCATGATCGCAGAGTCATCCCCAGTGAAACAGTCGGCCCACAGCATAAACCATTAGTTGCCAGAGTCAGCTGCAAGCAGTGGTCAGAGAAGGCTCTAAGGTCAACTGAGACCAGGTTGAACACCTGGAAGTTGACTGTAGAGAAAGTACAGCAGTTCAAGGAATTACTCGGGGCTCTAGCACCCAAGAAGAGGAGGACATAGGTGGAGTTGAAGAGTGGCAGCGCCTTAAAACAGCATGTGTTAGGACTACAGAAAAGATATGTGGCCAAGCCAGGTATGGAAATAAGATACATAAGGAAAGCTGGTAGTGGAATGCAGAAGTCCAGGAAGTCATCAAAAGAAAGGAGGAGTGCAGGAAGAAGTGGGAGATAGAAAAGACTGGCCAGGCTAGGAAGGACTACTGGTTGGCTAACAAAGAAGCTAAGAAAGAAGTTGTAATAGTAAAGAATAGGGGATTGGAGGCACTCTACCACCTTCTGAAAAGTGGCTCAGTAAGGGGCACAAAGAAGCAATATCAGCTTGCAAGGCAAAGACAGAAAGGTAGAGAAGATGGTCAGACACCCTTCATAAGAGATGCTAGCAACAATATGTTCACCAGTCCACAGGGCATCAAATGTGGATGGAATGAGTATTTCCAGCAACTTCTGAATGAAGGAAACCACACAGAAGCTGCACTGCCCCAGAAACAGCCTATGATGAGAGAAGAAGAAGAGCCCATTTTAGAAGAAGTAAGATCAGCACTGAGGAAGATGAAGTCAGGGAAAGCAACAAGCTCAGATGAGGTCACAGCATATATGATTAAGATGCTGGGTGAGATAGGGGAGAAAATGGATCCTGAGGGTACTAATAGCAGTGTGGAGAGAAAGGCATATCCCAGATGACTGGAGAATAAGCATACTCGTGTCAGTGTACAAGAACAAAGGAGACATCCACAACTGTGGGCTGTACAGAGGCATCAAACTCCTACCACATTGCATGAAAGTTCTGGAGAGGGTGATTGATAAACGGATACACAGAGTAGTAGAATGTAAGATGGGAGATGAGCAGTTCAGATTCAGAGCAGGATACAGCACATTTGACTTGATGTTTGCATTTCAGACAATTATTTGAGAAGAAGCTAGAGATGAGGAGAGAATCCAACTGGGCATTTGTAGACTTGGAGAAAGCATATGACAAGGTCCCAAGAAAGCTGATCCGGGCAGTACTGTGGTGGTTTGAAGTCCCGGAAACATTGGTAGAATTAGTGCAGGCTATGTACAAGGACACAATGACTCAAGTACGAACAGTGTTCAGCCTCACAGAGGGGTTCCCAGTGGGAATGGGTGTACACCAGTGTTCAGCTGTGAGCCCACTGCTGTTCATACTGGTGATGGATTCCGTTAGCAAACCAGTTGGAGGGGACAGATCAACAAAGCTGCTGTATGCAGACTATGTGGCAGTACAGGCAGACTGAGCTAGAACTTTAGTAAAGGAGAGGAGAATGGAATGCATATCTGAAGGCACACGGGATGAAACTAAGCACAGATAAGATGGTGGTAATGGCAGCAAATTGGGGAAATCAGAAGAAGCTGAGAATGGAGATAGAAGGGAAGATAGAAGGGAAGATAGTGGGAACAGGTAAACAGCCTCCGGTATCTGGGAGGGGTGGTTGAGGAGAAGGGTAGTCAGAATGAAGAGGTCAAAGCTAGAATCGGAGGGGCTGCAGCCAACTGGCATAGAGTATCAGGTGTATGCTATGACAGAAGAATGCCAAAGAAGCTGAAAAGTAAGGCGTACAAGACAGTGGTGCAACCAGTACTACTGTATGGTACAGAAACCTGGGCTGTAAAGGCAGAACAGTTGAAGAAGCTAGAGGTGATGGAAAAGAAGTGCTTGAGAAAGGTGGTAGAATGCACACTGTGGGACAGACAATGAAACGAGGACTTAAGAGTGGAAGCCAGAGTATCTCAAATTGCAGAAAAGATCAAAGTGAGCAGATTATGGTGCTTTGGGCAGTGGGCACCTGTAGAAAAGCAGAAGACAATCTGAAGATATGGGGCATACAGGAAGAAGGTAAGAGTAAGCAAGGATGTCCAGCAAAGAGGTGGATGGATTGTATGAAAGAAGATCTGTGACAGACAGGCATGAGTGTTGAAGAAGGCAGGAGTGTGGCACTCAATCGAGAGAAATGGCGACAGTTAACACGATACCCAGACTCCATGTAGAAAAAATGGTAAAAAGGGTGGCTGATGATGATTAGCTTGTAAATAAGTAGTCCCATGACTACTAAACCAGCCAACACCAGCAGCCCAGGAGATTGCCAAACCAATGTGCAGATCTAAGATCTTTGCCCTAGTCTCTGTGTGTGTGTGTGTGTGTGTGTGTGTGTGTGTGTGTGTGTGTGTGTGTGTATATATATATATATATATATATATATATAATATAATGGGTGTGTGTAATTTACTAGTGTGTTATTTGCTAGTAATTACAGGTGTGGGGGTAGCCACATTCTTTGATTTCCTGTCCTTGCCTTTTTAACTGGTGCATTGTGAAATTTTTATTGCTTAAAAACCTCAGCTTTGGCCAGGTAAGAACTTGGTTATATTCAACTGGACGTATAAGAGAATTTAAGTACCTTTATCTGCACTTTTTTTTTAAAAAATACAGTATTTAATTTGATTTAAACTGTGTTGAAGGAATATTGAACTCAAGTTGCAGTTATTCTGCTCTTCAGTTATTCCCACCCTCCCTGTTTTTGTTTTGATGTTAATCTTAGTGGCCTTGAAACTGCCCGCCCCTCAGCCTGCCTCTGGGCCCATCTCATTTGCTCACTCAACTGAGTGCAGTGAGATCATATTCTGATTTCAGGCACTCCTACTGTGTACAAAGAGAGCATCTGGGAAACAGACAAAAAAAAATTAAGCTTATTTCCTGCCTTTCCTGTTTAGTATAGACTATTTGTAGGCTTCTGAGCCCCCAAGCCCTTCGGTGTTTGAGGGAAGCCTTCTAGCTTGTTTTTTTTCTTATAACTAGCCAGTTTTCTAGTTTCAGCACTCAAATCTGTTTCTTTGATCTCAGCACTTGTTCAGATAAAACTTTTACTGTACTTGTGTTTCTACCTACTTCATTTTACTTTTGCATCATCTTAAAAATACTCAATTGTATTTATTACTGCTTGGTGTAACTCATTCTAAGCCTTTTGGTTTAAACACTTGGGCTTCGGACCAGTTGTTTTGCAGTGAGAGGGTTTGTGGTCTGCACTGTTGTGGCAGAACAGGTAGCTTACATCCTTCTAGGTTGGGAACTGCTGATTGAGGGCTCAGTGTTTGTTATTCTAAAAGTGTATTAATTCTGGTTTAAGCACTTGGGCTTTCAGGCCAGTTATTTTACATTAAGATGGTTCGTGGTCTGCACTCTTGTGGGAGGAGAGGCTGGACTCTGCCCTTCTGAGCTGGGAATTTCTGGTTAAAGGCTTATAGTGCATGCATATCTGAACTGCTTCTTACCGGGTTGGTGCCTTGTTTGCTGTGGCATAGACTGGATTCAGGCCTGCTGGATCTAGCTTTGTTTGTGTAAAGCACTAATCCAGACATTCTCTAAAGTATTCAATTGTATTTATTACTGCTTGGTTGTAACTTGATTAAAGTGTAGCTATCATTCTAAGTCTTTTGGATTAAGCACTTGGGCTTCAGACCAGTTGTTTTACATTAGGAAGGTTTGTGGCAAGCACTGTGGTGGCAGGACAGGTAGCTTTCATCCTTCTAAGTTGGGAACTGCTGATTGAGAGCCCAGTGTCCAAGGGTATTAGTTCTGGTTTAGGCACTTGGGCTTCAGGCCAGTTATTTTACATTAAGAAGGTTCGTGGTCTGCACTCTTGTGGGAGAAGAGGCTGGACGCTGCCCTTCTGAGCTGGGAATTTCTGGTTAAAGGTTTATAGTGCCTGAATATTTGAACTGTATCTTACTGAAATTGGTACACCTTGTTTGCTCTAGCATAGACTAGATCCAGGCCTGCTGAATCTAGCTTTGTTTATATGCTTGTTGTTTGTTTGCTTGTTATTTCCCTGGAAGCTAATTCCACCTAATACGCGACTTCTCAGCGCTTCTGTGGATCACTAGTGATATCTGCATTGCTTACTGTACTAGTTCCTTGTTTCACTTGAAAGAAAGTTACTGTTTGTTGTTTTTGCATTTAGTTACTTGTAACACATTGCACTCAAGTTACCTGGCACTTGCTCACTATAGCAATTATATGTCAGCACTAAAAATTAAAAGCACTACACCCTCACTCCCCACTGGCCCTTGTTTTCAATTATTAAGGAATTCCCAATATTATTCTAGCATGTCCAAAGGTCAGTTGTCAATCTCCTCTCCGGTCCAGCTGGTGAATCTAGGAATCTTGAGGCAATGTTATAACTGCCTCATGTACACAGACAACCCTCTCCTCCTCCCACATAACACAAATACTTGCGAGAGATGCAGCTATTTAGCCAAACTGGAGGCTGAGCTCTCTCAACTCAGGACTGGCAAGACCAGACAGGAGGAGAAGGCAACTACACACACCACAAAACCAGCCTCACATAATGCTACCACACCACTGAATCAAACACATAAACACACAAAGACATACTCGGAGGCTCTGAGTAAAAATTTACCTAAACAGCAGAGGCCCCCAAAGCAGACACCCAAACAACTGCTACCTCAAGACACCCAACAAGTAACACATAAACCACAAAAGCAGTGTGCAAAGCAGTCACAGCCCTTAAGGCCAAATACAACACCAAACATACTTGTCATAGGTGACTCCATAGTCAGACACACTGATGTCCCACTCACCAGGCTGAACAAGGAGAGGGTCACAGTAAGCTGCCTATCGGGCGCTAGAATCCGCCACATAACACAAGCACTCTGGTCACTCCACGGCAAGTACAGATATGACACAGTCATTGTCCATGCTGGTGTGAACGACCTGAGAGTACCTCCCTGGACTACATGAAAAGAGACATAGAGGAGCTCTCTGATTATGTAGCTCAGGCAGGTATGACCCTGACCCTGAGCAGTATCCTTCCTTCACCAAGAATGATGCCACAGTATAGAGACAAGATGATTAGCTTTAACAATTGGCTTAATGTCTGGTGTCATTCAAAGGGGATCCAGTGTCTGTCTGCCTGAGATGACATGCTTGACAAGCCACGCTGCTTCGCAAGGGACGGCTTGCACCTGTCACCTCTGGGATTACGGATATTGGCTAAGGCTCTTGCCACCCCCATAGTGCATTTTTTAGGCAAGGCTCAAATTCTAAACCTACCACCCTAGAAAACAAAAATGGGAAGAAACTGAGGGTAATGCTGCTCAATGCCAGAAGTCTAAATCTCAAAATGCATGCACTCGAGGCCCTTCTCAGTATGGAGAACATTGATGTCTGTGCTGTAACTGAAACCTGGTTCAAGGCTCCTGAGAGCACCCCAGCACTATTAGGTTTTACCTCATATCATGCATTCTGGCCCCAAAACCCGGACCACACCACAAAAGGAGGGTGTATCCATATTCATAAAGGATACCCACACCTCCAGGTTGGTGGCAACTCAAGCTTGGAAACCATCCAGGTGCAACTAACCATAGGCAAAACTGCTCTACAAATTGTAGCATGCTACAGGCCACCCTCTCAAACTCAGGAACCCCACACAGCCTTCCTGAAGACACTGGAGGGTATAAATGTATCTCCAAACACCATCATATTGGGTGACTTCAACTACCTGAATATAGACTGGGAACATTACTCAAGCCCTAACTTTCTAGCCCAACAGTTCCTGGAGTTCATAAATTCAAATGCCATGGAACAGCTAGTCACTGTTCCCACGAGAGGAGAAAATATACTAGATCTCATTATCACAAACATGGGGACAAAATGCTCCACACGAAGTATATCCCTCATTGGTGAGATCTGATAATAAACTAATCTCACTGGAAATCCACATCCCGCCCCACCCCAAACAAAAAGACCACAGTGAAGAACTTCTCTAAAGCAAACTTCACACTACTCAAGACTGGTGTGGTATCCTTCAAGGCCCCTGAGCCAGTGGAAACCACAACCCAAGCTGCGGAAGCCCTTACAAATGCCTTCTATGAACACCTCCAGGACTGCATGGATCAGGCAATCCCAAATAAAACCAAGACTCTTTCCACAAAGGGCAAATGTCCAGTCTGGTGGACCCCAGCCATTAACAAACTTTACAATAAGAGGAGAAAGCTATTACATGATAGAACAAAATCCATAAAAGGGAAGTCACCCTGATCATTATTGGTAAAAAATACGAGCACTCATAAAATCAACTAAGGCCAATTTTGAGAGAAAAATTGCCATGGATTCAAAGGACAATCATAAGGCCTTTTTCAGCTATGTTAGGAACCTGGGTGGAAACTCCCAGA
The DNA here is from genome assembly GCF_019279795.1 of Protopterus annectens. Lineage (NCBI taxonomy): Eukaryota > Metazoa > Chordata > Ceratodontiformes > Protopteridae > Protopterus > Protopterus annectens. The sequence continues at coordinate 1,900,088,063 of NC_056725.1, forward strand.
TATGCTCAGAATTAGTCCAAAATGATACAAAAATCACTGAACCCACAGACATTGCCAACATACTGGCAGACAGGTTCAGTGCAAACTTCACCCCCTCTCCCCCCTAAAGGAGAGATAACTATCCCAGCAGAGTGTAGCCTCCCAGACATCTCAAATGCGCAGGTGAAAGCTGCTCTCTCTAAAGCTAAAAACACAGCATCAATGGGACCGGATGGTGTCCCCGGCTGTGTGCTACACGAGCTAAATGAGGAATTAAACCCGCACATAAGGCTGCTGTTTAATCTTAGCCTTACCACAGGATACGTACCCAAAGAGTGGCATACGGCAACTGTGGTCCCACTCCACAAAGGCGGTGCCTCTATGGACCCTGGTAATTACCGCCCCATAAGCTTAACAAGTCTAGTCTGCAAAGCTATGGAGAGGATCATAATGGAGCTCATAAACAAAGATATAGGGGACTTGCAGACATTGGACCCGACCCAGTTTGGCTTCGTCAAGGGCAGATCATGCCTTTTGAACTTGGTCGACTTCTTCGAAACAGTCACCAAGGCCATTGATGAGGGACAGGCAGTCCATACAGCCTACCTTGACTTTGCATAGGCCTTCGACACAATACCCCACTCAGGTATTGTAGAAAAACTTACCAGCCTAAATGTAAACCCATATGTCACAAGATGAGTTGCAAACTGGCTTAAGGACAGAACCCACAGGGTTAGAGTTGCTGGCGCTATGTCAGACTCCAAGCCGGTCACAAGTGGTGTCCCACAGGGCTCGGTCCTTGGCCCCCTATTGTTCGGCATCTACTTCTCAGAAGTACAGGCCAACATGGGAGGACTTTGGCTGACAAAGTTTGCAGACGACTGCAAACTGGGCACCATAGTGGAAAGTGCATCGGACACGGATATCCTTCAGAAGGGACTCACGGAAACAGATAGCTGGTGCCAGAGCCATGGCCTGAAGTTAAACGCCAAAAATGTATAGTCATACCCTTCGGGAAAAACAAGGTAACCCCAAGCTACCATATAGGTGGCAATCCACTAAGCACAGAAGAGGTTATCAGGGATCTGGGGACCCAGGTTGACAGTGGCCTTTCTTTTGACACTCACTTTGCTAAAGTGGTTAGAAAGACCTTCTACATTGCCCACCTGATCATGAAGGGATTCACATCCAGATCTAGTGAGGTCATTGTTCCCCTGTACTCTTCACTTATCAGACCAGTGATAGAGTACAATGCCCCATTCGGGATGTATCTCACCCGACATCTGCAGCAATTGGAGAGACCCCAAAAGTTCCTCACCAAAAGGATAAAGGGACTCCAAAATCTGTTATATGCTGCCAGATTGAAGAAACTCCAGCTCTATTCAGTTGCATACCGTCTGCTCAGAGGTGACATGTGCCTGACATACAAGGCCATGTCCAACCCGGAATTAATGGGCATGCTCCACCTCAAAAAATCCAAATCCACCAAAACCACTAGAGCAAGTGACTTAAACCTTAGCACGGATATAAATAGGACGTGCTGGAGGGATAGATTTATCACTCAGACTCCCTATGCTGTGGAATAAAATCCCGATCCATGTGAGGCAGAGCACCTCGCTGGCTCTGTTCAAGAGAAATCTTGACCTGTGGATGGGAGATCGTAGGTTTATCCCGGGAATCATCTCTGTGTCACTGCTGGACAGAGGCACAACAAACTAATGGGGCAGATAGCCTAGTATAAACCTATGAACCTATATATATATATATATATATATATATATATATATATATATATAGTGTGTATAATATATAATGTGTGTGTGTGTATATATATATATAAAATGTGTGTGTGTGTGTGTAATGTAATATATATATATATATATATATATATATATATATATATATATATATATATACACACACACAATAAGCTATTATGAAAAACAAATCCAAGCATTTACAGATGCAATAGTATGCTGCAACATTTAGTTCAAGAAGCAGTTTACAATGTAAAAACATTGATGGAAAAATTGATTATGCTGAGCAGAGCTTTATGGATAAGATGTAGCCATAATGACCAAGATGGTAATGCTGTAGGGATAGTAGTATATCATTATATAAAGATATGAAGACATTAGAAGTCAAATAGGATTAGTCGGCCTTTCCTGCAACTATTCTCATCATAAAGTTTGAAAGTATGAAGCAGTCTTTTGGTGCCCTGTGTCACTGGAGCTGGCCAAATCCTGCCCAGCTGAAGGGCTAGACTATACATACTGTCTTTCAAGTGTGTCTTTCTGCCAACCATTTAGATTGCTCAGATATGTTTTTAGTGTGTACTCACTGCATTTTTCCCTGAAATTTTAAGGTAGCATAGCATTGTAGCTGTATAAAATGCATTCAATGTACAACATGTGAATTTCAGATTTCATGCATACTAATGCAAGATCTGTTGTTCTAGCCACTTCAAACTGTTCCTATTTGTAAGCTTTGTTCACCCATTAGTTTTGGCTTTCTCTAGAATTCTTGTGCTAAGAGAGTGGGAGGTATGGACAGTACGTGGTGTTCTGAAATAAGAAAGAGAGAGATTTGTAAGAAGTCTTGATTGTTTAGATATAATTCGGATATGAACTGCCATTAGAGCTGCATGAATTTTTTTATTAATATCACAGTCATAAAGCTACATTCGTTTTTTATAAATTTCACAAATCATTGACTTATATTAACTAACTGTGTCTCCAAGTTGTTTGTGACTGTTCTTTGACCTAGTGTCTGCATATGTCAGCTGAGTGTATTGATTGTTTAAAATATACCGAGATTAAGTTATACATGTTGTATTTCATTTCTAAGCACAGACATATACTCCACCCCTTTCTTTCAGTTTTCTGTAATCGACTGTATTGCATACTTAAACTCCTGATTTTTCAGCTCTTCTCCCTGGGTCTGTACTGAAAGTGGGCTGTGCCCATTTGGACTGTCACAGTTTAAACAAAAACAAACAAATTGCTGGATGGCTGTTGCTGTGACTTTTATTGAAATGTGCAGTGCAGAAGAACTGTAGTAGAAAGGAATGCCAGGTGATGGTGGAGATGTTGTGCTGGCATTAGTTTGGGTAGTAGAGGGTGTACTGTTATTAAAATAATGGACATGATAGGTCAGGGAGACTTGTGTTTCTTAGATAGTTATACTGTGCAACATAAGTCTTCTGCTCATAGTTTTTAACCTGTTGTTAAGGGTGAGGTGATACATATGGTGGATGTTTGGGAGTTAGGACTCTGTATTGTGCTGCAGCATTACTTTAGAACGTGAAAAGGTAATGTCCTTCCTTATTACTGGGTGTAAAGGCATTGGTATACTGACTGGACGTAGTTATCCTTGGCAGGAGATCCCATATATTATCAATACTGTAATAGTGAAAAGGACATCTACTGCTATGGTAATATTTTATACAACTGTATTTTTATTCCTCCTTTCTCATTTATATAGAGGCAGTATTGTAAGACACGGGCATCTTCTACAGCTTTGAACCAGTTTAATTTTTTCATAATTACCTTGATTTGTGGTAGTAACTAAGCTTCTAATATCCTTTTCATGGTTAATTTTGTTGCCTCACAAATTTAAATTAGAAAGTTTTGTTTACATTATCAAATTGTACTCCTTCATCCCCCCCCCATTTCTTAGGTGTTAAACCTGTCAGTCTACTGTAGCAGCCTTGTGTGGCTCAAGTCATCTTATGTCTGCTCTCATAATTTAGCACTCATAGGCTCATAGGAGTTTACTAGGCTAATGGCTTAAGAGCCTTTACAGCCCTATCCAATATAACTTGATTTTACCAAATATGTGGCTGGATTTGGATTCACCCACTTTAACCACATGTCCTGTCTGTAAACCAGTTGTCTATCCATCTGGTGACGAAGGGATTTATACCCAGTTTTGTGAGTTTAATTATAATACCTGAGTGGAGAATTGTGTCAAATGCTGTGCAAGGTCAAAGTAGGTAGTATGTACTGTTTTACCTTCATCCATGGCCTTAGTGACATTTTCAAAGAAATCTACCAGATTCTGTAGGCATGACCTGCTCTTGACAAAGCCAAAATGTGTCTGGTTCAGTGTTTGGAGGTTTCCTTTGTCATTTATCAGTCCATGTTTATTCTTTCCATGGCTTGCATGTAAGATGAGTCAAACTTTTGGGTCTGTAATTTCCTGGGTCAATAAATGGTCTCTCTCTATGCAGAGGAATGATTGTTGTTGTCCTTCACTCTGTTGGGTCAAAGCCAGCCCAGAGGCTGTGGTTAGAGATCCTAATGAGCCTAACAAGTCTTGATTTAAGCTGTTTAAGAGGCAACGTGGCATATCATCATGCCCCATTGAAGCCATGTTTTTAGCTTTAGACAGCGTAGTGGCAACCTGTTCTTTGGTGATAATTGGCGGCGGAGTGGTGGAGGACATTTCCTAGGGTGGAGGACATTTCCTAGGGGTGAACTGGAAGTTATGGGGAGGAGAAATTTGAGCTGAATTTGTCGGCCAGCTTATTTTCTGTATCTTCCGGCTGAATATAGATTATTCCATTTACAACTAATTCTGCACATTGTTGGAATTTGCCCTTAATACTGTGGACATAACTGAAAAATGTCTTGTGATTATCCTTAGGTTCGAGGCTATTTATGTTGCTTGTTTAGAATAATGAGGGACTTTGCTCAGTTGTACACATTCCCTTTTTTGACAAGATTTTTTTCTTTTGTTGTATGACCTATTAATACCAGAGGTCCACATGGTGGGTTGTTCGTGCAGTTTGACCTGGGTTTATTTTGGTCTGGTACTGCCATTACTAAGCAGCTGTTTATATAGTCCTGCAGGGCTTTTGTGTATGCCTCTACATAGGTTTCTGTGTTTTCTGGATTTAGGGGAGCTTGGAAGCTAGCTACGCTGTCCCTTAATAGGGGGTAGTTTGTCTTGGACAATTTCTTAAATTTTAGGGGTTAGGTGACTAGTTTTACCTTTATTTCAAGAGAGACCACTTTGTGATCTGATCTCACCAGTGAGGAAATCATATGGTGGAGAGACCGCTTTGTGATCTGATCTCACCAGTGAGGAAATAATATGGTGGGGGGCCAGCGCACTCCCATATTTCTGAGTACCACATCTAAGATATTTGTTCCCTTAGTGGGACTGCAGACTAGCTGCTCCAGGGCATTTGAATTTATTAAGTCAGGAAATGTTTGGACATGCATGTTAGAAGTCTTGTATGCCTCCCAGTTAATGGAGGGGTGGTTAAAATCACCCACGATATCAGTATTGGGCTGGATGGTAAGTGATTTCTAGTAACTTTAGGTGTGATGCATGGTTTTCCTGGTTTATGGCGGGGGTCCTGTAGGTAGCAAAAATATGGTAATGAATTTTTTTCCTATGGTTAGTTGGACATGTAGCTCAAGCATGCCATATTGTTTGACCGGCCTAGAGGTGTGTGTATCCTTTATGTAGGTAAATACATCACCTTTTGCTCTCATGTTCAGTGGGTGGTCAAAGCATATGAAAGATATTATAGCTGTGCACTGCTGGAGTGCTTTCTGTGGCTTTAAACCATGTTTCAGTAACTGCACAAATGTCAGAATTGTCTAGGATGACGAGAGCTTCTAAGGAATACAGTTTGTTGTTGGGATTCCTTTCCTGTGGAATTAACATTTGCAAACTTCAGCTGTGAAATTTTGTCATGTTGTGATTTATTTATTTTCGTTAAGCACAGATGGTAGTGGTGCTGTGGTAGTGTTGTCGCCTCACAGCAAGACGTTGTCCCGTTCGATTCTCAGCTAGAGCGTCTTCTGTGTGGAGGCATGCATGAATGGGCGTGCCTTCGTTGAAGGTTGTGCGTCAGGGCTGGTAACTCGGCACGTAAAAATCCATTACCAAACATTAGCGGACCGGAGTTCCGCTGTGGCGACCCCCGATAAGCCGAAAGACACAACAACAGATGCTTTCTTTTATTGTGTTATTCTTTTATTTATTACATTATCGCATGCTGATGCTTCATCTGAATCAGTCATGGAGTAAGGAAGTATTTTTTCAGTGTGCTGTGTAGTGTGTTCACCGTACTATTTAATACTAATAATCCATAAGACTAAAACACTGTTGTCAGTGTCTTGACTCTGTAGCCACAGTGCTGACTTGTTACAGCCCTTTGTGATATGATGAGATGCCATTTCAAATTCAGGTACTATAACTTGAACTTGTACTATGAATATTCTTTTATTTACTTCCTTGTTTGTCAGGTGTTTGGTGGTGCCTGAAACCAGAATCTGTACTTTAGTCACTAGCACAGAACTGTATCAAACTGTCATTAAAAAACAAAAAAATCTAGACAATGCCCTTGCAGGGTGTGAAAGTTATCTCTGCGATGACTAACTTGAAACTTATTTCAGAGTTAAGAACAAATTAAGTTCTGTAATTTCACTGTCCAAAAATGAGTATTTACTGGTTTGTTTATTATATGTACCTTTTCAGTACAACTCATTCCTGTTTTTCATGTAGAGATTTCTTCAGTAGTTAGCTGCTTGGGAAAATAGCTGTTTGTAGCCCATTGGTGATGTCAGAAAGGCAGTCTGATTTAGTTAAAATTGGGGGAGGAAACCAGCTATAAAACTGTAGACTCTCTACTTGTCTAGCCTAAGTTATGCAGGCTGAGTGGTTTAAATAGGGAAAAATAGTAAAATGTGCTGAAGATTTCTGAGCATATACATCTAGTGTGTGTGTGTGTGTGTGTGTGTGTGTGTGTGTGTGTGTGTGTGTGTGTGTGTGGAGAAGCATAACTCTGGGATAAGGTTAACAACATCAGAAATAAAGAAGTTATGTCTTACCATAACGTTCCATCTGTGTTGTAGAACTTTATTCATTCATTACTGATGGCCGTGTCAGTTCCAAGGCTGGAACCGAAGTTCTGTTTCCAAGCTCGTGCCAGCCAAAAGCTTTCAGCTAAGACCTACCCATAATGCCCCTCATAGTCTCTCCAGATTGAGTTTGCCCATCCCTATATTATAGAGATAGTAAGATAAACAGTAGGAGGCTCTGTATGAGCAAATACTTTAACTAGGAGATCATAAAGTCCACCAGGAGTCCAGGCAGGGGGAAGGAGGACGGGAAGTAATGAATGAATAAAGATCTACAACACAGATGGAACATTATGGTAAGACATAACTTCTTTATCTGATTTTGTAACTCTTTATTCATTCCTTAACTTATAGGACCAAGTCCCCAGCTACTTGAGTCCTGGGTGGCCCTAAGGAAGTATATTTCTGAGCACCATAGAACCAAAAGATGCTTGTCCCCTGGATGCCAAATCCAATTTATAATGAGTGATAAAGGTATGAAGTCTTGCCCAAGTAGCTGCTGCACAGATATCCTCCATAGAGGCTTTGGAATGAAAAGCCACAGAAGTAGCCATCAATTTAGAAGAATGGGACTTTATTCTGGAAGGTAAGGGTCGTTTATTCTGATGGTAGATAAAGGTAATGACGTTTCTAAGCCAGGAGGATAGAGTCACTTTGGAGACAGGTTTACCCAATCTGGGTCCCGCAAAGGCTACAAACAATTGATCCGTTTTCCTGAAAGACTTAGTCCTGATCAAATAAAAAGAAAGCTGCCTATGAACATCAAGGGTGTGCAAAATTACTCCCCTCTGTTTGAATGCTGAGAGAAGAAAATCGGCAGGTCAATAGATTGGTTAATGGAAAATCGAGAAATGACCTTGGGCAAGAAAGAAGGGGCAGTACGAAGAGACACTCTTTCCCTGTGGGACACTTGCAGTGCTAAGAGAACTGCCCTCAGTTCCAGGACATTTATGTGCAAATTGGCCTCCATGGGGGACCAGGTGTTTTGGACAGTCTTTCCCTGGAAATGCCCCCCCCCCCAACAGAGAAACGTCTGCGGTCACTGTGACCCTGGGCTGGGGGAGACAGAACGGTCGACACCAAAGGTTCTATTCTGGCTTCATCCACCATAGCATTTCTTTCTTTCAAAGGTTTGTAAGACGTATCATGTGGTCGAGTGGGTTGGTTAAGATCGACCAATGTGAAGAAAGGAGCCACTGTAATATTCTCATGTGCAACCTCGCCAGTGGTACTAGGGTAATGGCAGCTGCCATGGAGCCTAAGAGTTGCAGTACAAGGTGTGCTGGTACAAAGGTCTGTGGAAGGAGGGCTTGGATTTGATGTCTTATTTTTGAAAGCCTGTGAGAAGGGAGGGAAGCTTGACAGGATGTTGTGTCGAAGACCGCTCCAATGAATTCTAGTGTTTTTGTTGGGAACATTTGAGATTTGTTCTAGTTGATCGTAATCCCCAAGCGGAGAGCGAGACCTTGAATGTAAGAGAGGCTGCGGGTTAGAAGATTGGTCGAGGCAGTAAGGAGCCAGTCAGGAGCCAGTCATCTAGATACGGAAACACCTGGAATCCTTGTAGTTGAAGTTGAGCTTCTACTATGTATTTGTGTCCGGCAAAAAACACACACAAATACATGAAAACATACTCAGAGGCTCTAAATAAAAATCTGCAAAACTAACAGAGACCTCCAAAGCAAACATCCAAGCAACCTTCACCCCCCCCCCAACACAAACCATGAAACACATACTTCACAAAACCAGTGTGCCATGCAGTCACAGACCTTAAGGCAAAATAACATACCCAACATACTAATAATAGGTGACTCTCTAGTCAGACACACTGACGTCCCACTCACTAGGCTGAATAAGGCAAAGGTTACTGTTAGCTGCCTGTCGGGTGCCAGGATCCACCACATAACACAAGCACTCAGGTCACTTCAGAACAAGTACAAATATGACTGTCATTGTCCATGTTAGTGTGAATGACCTGAGCCGTACCTCCCTGGACTACATGAAGAGAGACATGGAAGAGCTCTCTGATCACATAGCCCAGGCCGGTATGACCCTGAGTAGCATCCTGCCCTCACCAAGAATGATACCACGGTATAAAGAAATAATTCTCGATTTCAACAATTGGCTAAGTTTCTGGTGTCATTCAAAGGGGATCCAGTGTCTGTCCACCTGGGATGACGTGCTCGACAAGCCACGCTGCTTCGCTAGATACGGCTTGCACCTGTCACCCTTAGGCTTTCGAATACTGGCCAGGGCTCTTGCTACTCCCATAGTGCCTTTTATAGGCAAGGCTAAAAAGGCAAACCCACCGCCGTAAATAGCACAAGTAACAAAAAACTGAGGGTAATGCTACTCAATGCCAGAAGTCTAAACCTCAAAATGCATGCACTCGAGGCACTCCTCAGTATGGAGAAAATTGATATAGGTACAGTAACGGAAACCTGGTTTAAGGCTTCAGAGAGCACCCCAGCACTACCAGGCTACAACTCATACCATACATTTCGGCCACAGAACCCAAGACGAAATACAAAAGGTGGGGGTGTGTCCATATTCATCAAGGATACCCACACCTCCAGGTTAGTGGCACAGCACGATGCTTCAGAGATCATCCACGTGCAACTAACAATGGACAAAACTGCAGTTCAAATTGTAGCTTGCTACAGATCACCCACCATGTCCCAGGACCCCCATTTTGCATTTCTGGAAACTCTGGGAAACAAAAGTCCTACCAAACACCCTAATATTGGGTGATTTCAATTACCCAAACATTTACTGGAAGAACTACTCAAGTAACTAACTCCCTTGCCCAACTTTTCCTAGAATGTATAAACTCAAATGCCCTGGTTCAACTGGTCAACACTCCCACCAGAGATGACAACATATTGGACCTGGTCATCACCAACATGGGCGACCGGTGTTCCACACCAGAGGTCAACTGCTCGCTGGTTAGATCTAACCATAAACAAATCACTTTGGATATCCATATTCCGCCCCCACCCCCGGACGAGAAAACCACAGTGAAAAACTTTTCAAAAGCAAACTTCACTTTACTTAAGACCGAGGTGGAAGTTTCAAAGCCCCCATGCTGAAGGATAACACTGTCCAAGCTGCAAAATCCGTTACTAATGAATTCTACGGACAGCTACACGAATGCATGGAATGCATCCCAAGCAAAACCAAGACTCACTCCTTCAAGAAAAGGAAACCAGTCTGGTGGACTCCTGCCATAAACAAGCTATACAATAGAAGGAGGAAACTAGTACAGAATAAAATCCCAAGAAGGGAAGACATCCCTGATCAGTATCATCAAGAAACTACGATCCCTCATAAAGTCATCCAAGGCGAGCTTTGAAAGAAAAATTGCCAAGGACTCCAAAGATAACCACAAGTCATTCTTTAGCTATGTCAAGAATCTAAGTGGCAATGCACTGATCTGCTCAGAGTTAGTGCAGAATGCCACAAAATACACTGAACCGACCGATATCGCCAACATCCTGGAATAAAGGATCAGCGCAAACTTCACCCCTAAAAGGACCCATAACCATACCAGAAGAATGTAGAGTCCCTGAAATCACAGACACTCGGGTTAAAACAGGCCTCTCCAAAGCCAAAAACACAGCATCAATGGGACCGGAAGGTGTTCCAGGCTGCATCCTACACGAGCTCAAAGATGAACTAACCCCTCACCTAAACACACTGTTCAAACTCAGCCTCTTCACAGGCTACATACCCATGGAGTGGTGCACAGCAACAGTTATTCCACTCCACAAAGGTGGAGCCACAACAGACCCCGGGAACTGTCTCCCTATAAGCCTGACTAGCTTGGTCTGCAAGGTTATGGAGCGCATCATCATGGAACTCACTAACAGAGACCTTGGGAACCTCCAGACACTGGACCCTACCCAGTTTGGCTTTAAGGGCAGATCATGCCTCCTAAACCTGGTGGACTTCTGTGAGACAGTTACCAAGGCTTTAGACGAGGGAAAGGTGGTACACACAGCCTACCTAGACCTCGCTAAGGCCTTCGACACCATTTCCCATTTTGGTATTATAGACAAGCTCACCAGCCTGAACATAAACCCCTACGTCACAAGATGGGTTGCCAACTGGCTCACGGACAGAACCCACATGGTGAGAGTTGTGGGAGCTAGGTCTAGCTCTAAACTGGTTACAAGTGGCATTCCCCAGGGCTCAGTCCTAGGACCCCTCCTGTTCGGCATATACTTCTCAGAGGTACAGGCAAGCACAGTAGGACTATGGCTGACCAAGTTTGCAGATGACTGCAAACTAGGGGCTATAATTGACTGACCGGCTGACACAGACATCCTCCAAAAGGGTCTCACTGAGACGGATACCTGGTGTCAAAATCATGGCCTCAAGCTAAATGCCAAAAAGTGCATGGTCAATCCCCTTTGGAAAAAACAAAGTACCCACAAATTACCACATAGGTGGTAGTCTCCTAAATATGGAAGACATAATAAGGGATCTGGGAACCCAAGTAGATAGTAATCTCACCTTTGATAATCACATTGCCAAAGTGGTTAGAAAATCCTTCTATGTGGCCCTCCTAATCACAAATGTGTTCGCATCCAGATCAAATGAGGTCATTGTGCCCCTCTACTCATCAGACCCATCATAGAGTACAACGCCCCATTTGGGATGTACCTTACAAGACACCTGCAACAGCTGGAAAGACAGAAGTACCTCACCAAGAGGATCACTGGCCTTAAACGGATGCCCTATGCAACTCGACTGAAGAAACTCCAGTTGTACTCTGTTGCATACCACCTACTCAGAGGTGATCTCTGCCTGACATACAAGGCCATGTTCAACCCAGAATTGATGGACATGCTCCACCTAAAGAAAACCTTATCCCCTCGAGCCATACGCTCTAGGGATCTAAACCTCAACAGAACAGTAAATAGGATGTGCTGGAGGGATAGATTCCTGTCACAGAGACTTCCCATGCTTTGGAACAAGATCCCAATCTACATTAGGCAGAGCTCCTCGCTAACACTCTTCAAGAGAAACCTTGACGAGTGGATGGAAAACAGAAAGTTTACCTCAGGGATCACTTCAGTGGCTGTGCTGGACAGAGGCACAGGGAACTAATCTAAGGGGTCGGTGAAAGCCAACACATTCTGGCTAGGCTTATAAATGCCTTCGGGCAGATAGCCTAGTACCATCTTATGAACTACAACTGCCATACATTTGGTGAACACTCTGGGAGGCTGTTGAGAGACCGAATGGCAGTGCCCGGAACTGGTAGTGATCAGCTCCCAGTCGGAAGCAGAGAAGTCTCCCAGATCCTCTCTAGTCTGGTGGGACTGGTTGGATGACTCTTTCGTAGCAGCCTTTCTATTTGTAAGGCTGCTACCTCCCTCTGATTGGGTGGTACATCGGGGATTCATTTTATGGGTGTGGGAGTTAAATCGAAGGGTATCTTGTAGCCTCTGGATATTATTCTCTGCACCCAAACATCAGTAGTAGTAAGTTGCTAGGCTGGTAGGTGCAGAGAAAAATGACCTCTGACTGCTTCCAGAGGAAAGCAATCGGGCCGCTGCTCAGGAGTGCTGGTAGGGATGGCCGGAGAAGGAATCTCTAGCGCCCTGGTTATGCGGACCCCCTCTACCCTGAAAGGGGCATCTTTCAGATGAGTTGTCCCCTCTGCCCTGAGGGGGGGGGGTTGCTCACCACGAGTGTCACGAAAAGATCCTTGGGATTCCTTGAACCACAATTTCCCTCCCCTCTGGTTCCTGGAGTAGGACCTCTTGGGGGGGGGGGGGACGTATACCCACAGCAGACCAGGTCTTTCTCACTTCGTGCTAGTGTGTTTCGTACTTTGGGACCAAAAAGTGCAGATTCCTCAACAGGCGGGTTGACAAAGGAAGATTTAAAGGGGTCTGAGAAATCACACAAATGCATCCAAGCATGACATCTCATGACAATGCCTGATGCGGCAGCTCGAGCTGCTCCCTTGGTGTGAGATATCAAACGCATCGAGGAGTTCGAGAGAGATTCAAGGGTAACTAGCTGCAAGGCGACAGTGTCACGCACCTCATCAGGCAGTACCCCTGCCAAAGAGGAAGACATTTCAGATATTACGTCTCTTTGGAGGTAAGTGAAGTGTACCAGATAGTTCGGTGACAGAATGGCAAAGGTTGCTGAAGCATAGGTCTGCTTCCCTAGTCTGTCCATGGCTCGAGACTCCCTGTTCGGAGGATGGACAGTGGATTTATCTTCTGTCTGTTCCCTCTTGGTGGCTGACGCCACGACCATGGAATCAACAGTCAGCTGCTTGTACCAGTTGAGCTGGTCTTTGGGGGGTGGATAAAATTTTGTCTGGCCTCCAGGGGACAGGTTCTACGTTGTCCGGGGCCTTCCAGGCATGCTGAACGATCAGCTTTATAAGCTCATCTGCAAGTGGGGTCACCCAGGAAGTAGATGGCCAGGCACGGAAGGCCTGCAAGAATACGGATTCCTCAGAAGAAGGGTTAGAGGACTTAACAGTCTCCCCATTGCTTAAGGATTTCGAGAATGTTTCCACATGAGACGTCGTCTAGGAGAGACCGTGGGGACCCTTCTCCCTCATTGCAATCGGTGTCCTCAGTGATAGATTCCTCAGGGGAGTCAAGGTGCTTCCTCTTGCACTGTTTTATCTTGGGTGACTATCCAGTGGGAACTTCTGAGGAGGACTCCGGAGAAAGGGTTCCCTTCAAATGGAGGTCTTGGCGGCTCCTGTGCCAGGGATCCCAGAGTAGGGGGTTGGGACAGTTGCATGCTGGGGGGGGGTTCTGGTGTTGATGCCATTGGTGCTGACTGCAAGCCTTTAGAGGCAAGGACCCTCTTCCATCAGCTGGAAAGCAGGCCCGCCCGAGGAGGCATGGGAGCCCGGAATTGAGAGGGACAACCTCTGAAGAGGGGGTCACACCCCGCCCTGAGGAGCCCAACTCCAGGTGAGGAGCTCCGAGAGGACTGGAAGCTGTCAGAGCCATGGACATAGATGGCACCAGTGAAAAAATAGGCACCAGGCTAGGTGCCAACAGTCCAAACACTGCTCTGAGAGTGTACCTGCTCCAATGGAGCTGATGCAGCAAGAGAGGTTGGTGCCAACAGGGAAAGCTCCGCAGTTGGAGCCGAGACGGTATGCACCGGGGTGGTCATCGGTACTGAGATCTCCAGGGCCTGGGTAGAGGCTGGAGGAGGATAAGCAGGTGAGTATGCTGTGAAGGGTTCTGAGCCAAAGGGAACGGAAGGTCTAGCTGGGGTGGGCAATCCCCTAGCTGCCAGAAGCTGGTCCACAACCCGCACTACATCTTGTTCAGAAAGGCTCCTGGTGGATCTATAGGAGGCTGCTTAAGGAGATTCAGGTCTGGACTAAACTGATGCCCTGAAAAAGGGTCATAAGTTGGAGAGTATCTGGTTCTTGGGAGAAGTTCAAACTTAGGAGCCGAGGTCATAGTCTGTGGAGCCAAATAAGCTACCGGCACTGTGGCTGGGGGTGGTGCCGAAGCAGGTATGGTCATCAAAGCCGGTGTCAGAATTGAGGATGGCACCAAAGCCAGTGGCGCAGAAGCAGGAACCGAAATAGGAGTTGACATGAGAGACGGCACCAAGGGGTGCCGAAGAGGTCTGTGCCGACGGCGCCGGAGAAGCTCTGTGCCGACTTGGTTCCGTAACTGTCCGGGATGTAGGAACCGGATGACCCTATTTTTTCTTGTGTTTCTTGGATGTCTCACCACCTCCTAAAACCAACCCCGAGAGAGCCTCCAAAAAGGCGTTTTGACTAAACTTTTCAAAATTAATTTGTTTTTGCACTCTGCTAGAGTGCGATTGGTAAAACCTAGAGCAGATGTCACAAGGAGCATTTATATGGTCCACGCCCAAACAGTAAATGCAGCGAGCTTGACCGTCCTAGTTGGGCATCTTTTGCCCACACTTGTCGCACTGTTTGAACCCCAACTTAACTTTGACATAGTACTGACAACAAAGCGTTATTCTGAAGGAAATGACAACGAGGGAAAAGAAAAAGGGTTTTTTTGAGAGGATAAAGAGGAAAGGGAGAGAATACCAACGATGGTATTTAGAAATACCACAAGTGGTAAAGGAGGGCCCACCAAAGGCAGGAGAGGGACAGTAGCAACGATGGTAAAAGGTTCTTTCAAAGGTAGAGGGTAGGAATTTGAAGCAGGTTACAGGTGAGGGAAGAAAACCGTGAAACTGACTAGAAAAAACAAGTTTTGAGAGAGAACTACACAAAAAGGCTAGGCACTTCTGACAAGGAATGTGGCAAACAAGATCTGGAGAGACTATGAGAGGGGCGTTGTGGGTAGGTCTTGGCTGAGAGGTTTTTGGCTGGTACAAGCTTGTAAATGGCCATGTCGGTTCCGAGGACGGAACCGAAGTCCTATTGGTAAGGAATGAATAAAGACTTACAACATCAGATGTATTTTTTTTTTTTAAGGGTAGAGAAAACGTAGCTCTGAGGGTTAACCTGAGGTCTTCCAAGCTGCAAGGTGAATGTTTTTTACATTGACATATGCAGTAGTATTGGAACAGATACAGACCACTGCTGTTTTGCACAAGTTGGAGCAACCAGGATTACCCTTTATATTTTGTTTTATTTTTATATATATATATATATATATATATATATATATATATATATATATATATATATATAATTTTCACTTTTTTAGTATATCTTAATGAAAGTACGAGGAATACAAGAGGGAATGCTTATATAGTAGAGGTCTCTAGCTCCAAATGGCTGAGAATGCATTGGTTGTGGAAGCTTGGGCACTCGCACAACAATTTTGCAGTTGGAGGTTGAAATGTGATGCAAACAAGCCCAGTGACCAGTCCCATTGCTCTTTGGTAATGGTAGACACATTCCATTTGAGCGACAACACAGTCTAATTTCATTGCTGAGGAAATCTTCCAATCTGCTCTGCTGAGCAGGTGTATAACAGCCAGCAGTCTTAAGCAAGCATATTCATATATCTAGTATGCAGTGCATACATAGGTTATGCATATTGTACAGTATACATGGAGATGGTACTTAGACCCATAAAACAGAGTTGTCCTTCTCTTACACAGCTTGTCCACACGCAAGTACCATTTAGGGCAACTGCACACCAAGTGATTCTGAGCAATGCACGTCATATGTTTGTTGCCTTGTCACCATTGATTGCTGATTTGATTTTTTTTCTTCTTCAGGTAGTAGTCCTTTTTTTTTTTTTTTTTTTTTTTTTTTTTTTTTTGGGTTCACCAAAGCAATTCGGAATGCTTCATGTGGGGTAAGATTCATTAGCCTTAAATGTTGATCTGTTGAATGTGACATTCTTTGCTGCTAGGGGAGTATACTGGGCAATTTTCGGAGCAATTTGAACTATGTTTAACTTTGTGTGGCTCATCAAGTTAAGGCAAAATTAACTACATTAATAAACTTGTAGCTAGGGCAGGGGACCCTAGAGATTGAGAGCACCTCTGTTCAGATGTGAGGCTTTACATTACCAACGAGTAAAGTAACTGTACTGTTTGCAATGTCAGCATGCTTATTTATTGGTTAATACATATGTAGTTCTTTCTGCCAAGTTAGGGTATTACAGGTGGGCTTAGCAAAATATGTACATCACAACACAAGGGAAATCTCTCTCTAAAGAGCTTACTTGTTAGAATGGGCTGTCTGTGACCCTTTCACTCTTTGATTTATATGTTATTTGAGATATCTTGCATGTTTCTGGACATCAGGCTTGGTCTTAAGCTCTGTGTTTCCAAAAGTATAGCCAAATTATCCAATTATGCTGTACTGACAGGCTCAGACAAGGAGGGTGGCCTAATGGTTAAGGTGTTTGCCTTACAAACACAAGGTGCAGGGTTTGAGTCTTACAAGGGATAATTGGCTAGGCTTACAATGGCCCGCAAGGGCAGTTAGCTTAGTACTAATCTATGAATCTGACAAACGGTGAAACATTACATGTCAGCAGCTAGTGGGGTTTGGCTTCTTTGTCTGAATGCACCAGTAAAGACTTAAAAAGTGAAAAGTCTTGGGTGTTCATAAGTCGTGTCGCTGACACTGTTGTGTCTAGTATGGCAACCACCACAGGAGCCATTGCAGATGTCTATTTTTAAACAGTCTGACATGCTCTTGCATGTGTTTGTGCTGATTTTGTTGGTCAGACATATTCTTAAAAGCCCAGCATCAATGTTCAAGGGACATTGGGTATGTTTATATTGTGATCAGTACAGTTAAGATGCACTTGCATACCAATAATTGACAGCCTCCTGTAGGCATTTTTTCAGTCCGAGTCGCATGTTTGTGAGTCATGGGAGTAGATGAGGTGCTTCATTTGATGAAAAATGGAAAAAAAATCTTATCAAAGAAACTGAAAAAAATATTTTTATGATTCCCTACCATCCCTTCATACAAATTGTATATATTGTTAATGGTACAGTATTCTCTAACAGTGTTTCCGAAACTGGGGTCCCTACGATAAACTCTAAGGGTCCACAAGCTCACTTGCACCCACCTGGCTTTCGGGCATCATCCATGACCCGACCCTGTGGAGAAAGTTGCGCTACTCATCCACAATTTATTTAAAAAAAGAAAGACCAGAAAGAAACTTCCCTGTTTGCAGCTGAGCAGTGGCTAAGCAGCTGCTTGCCCTTAGTTTTTAGAGGAGAAGAAGAAACAACTTCCGTGTTTGCGGCTGGTGCTAAGCAGCTGCTCACTTGCCCTGTGTTTTCTGCCAGCAGTTAGAACTTGGAGGGAAATTTTAAACAACTGTTCTGTTCCCTCCAAGTAAGACAGGTCCCGTATTTATGTTGGTCGCTGTATGGGTATGGGTCTGCTCTCTCCCTTTTGCCAGCAAATAGAAATTCATGCAGAGCTGGTGATCGATCCGGGTGATCTTGTTGACAGAACTTGAAGGTTTTTTTTTTTTTTATCAAGGCTTTAATAAGAAGCGGTGCCTGAGTGTAGCTGTCAATTGACCAGATAGTCGCAGAGTGTGCCATATTTTTGCCTTATTTGGTCCGTTTCGCATAAAATGGGGTTTATTTGGCAAATCATTGAGGACTGAAGAAAATAATGGCATACATTTTGAGCTTTAGATTTCATACGTTACAGAAAATTCGTATTAATTCAAAACTTGTTCTATCAACTTCCTAAGTTGATAAGAGCAATATTTAAAATGTATCCTTAGCTTTGGCCCTTTTGTTCCCCACATTATGACAGGGTTTGTCCATATTTCTTGTGCTGAAGAGGTTGAAAGGTATTTTGTGTGTGTGTGTGTGTGTGTGTGTGTGTGTGTGTGTGTGTGTGTGTGTGTATAAGAGGTAGGCAGCATACCCTTCAGCTGTCCGTATTTTGGCCTCATATTTTCAATCTGTTTCTATTAAAATTGTGTGTTTTTTTTTTTCTGGAAAATCCCTGGCAAATCATTGATGACTGAAGTCAGAAAATAATGGCAGACATTTGAGCATCAGACTTCATAACCTTCAGAAAATTTGTACAAATGCAAAACTTGTTCTATTAACTTTCTAAGTTTACAAGACCAAATATTAAAATGTGTCCTAAGTTTTGGCTCTCTGTCCCCCGTTATGGCAGGTGCAATTTTCAAGAAATTTAGTTTCAAGTGCATTTTCGAGGAATTGTGAGCCTCAAGGGAAGATAAGTTTACTGCTGCTCATGCTAAGTCTGTTTACAATGTGCAACAGATTGTTTAGCTAGTTAGCAAATAGTATCACTATTGTGGGGCAGCCTTTTAAAGCTGTGTTAGTAGCACAACAGGTAGAATGCTTGCATTTTAATGCAGAAGGCTGTGGGTTTACTCCCACAGCATATTGATGGATTGTTGATACTGTTTTGCATTTTTAGAGGATGGGTACTGAAGTCCTGAATACGTCCTCTTTTGGATGAGACGCCTAGTAACTATGAACCTGTTTTCAGTTTGCCATCCGTGCAGTATTACCAGCTACCAAGTAGGCAATTTATTCTTCAAGGGCAGCAGGCACTGAATTTGTAGATGAAACACTGAAAGTTTGCTGGCAGCAACCTTTTCATTAGTTACAGATTTCTTTAAGGTGGAATTATTCTGATAGAATTATTCAGATGATTTACTTCTGCAGAGATTGTGCATATTGACTGATATTGGTGGATTGTAATGACAAGAGTGGCCATTTATGGTTGAAATGTTATTGGTTCATATGTTTTATCACTGCTTACTAGAAAAATGTGCAGAACTATACCTTTAAAACACTACCAAGTGGTGCTGTATTATACAAGGGATATAATTTAATTATTGTGTATTAAAAATTTAATTATACAATCAGGAAGGTGAATCTAAGAACTTTTGCATGCTCCTAAAAATGTTCGCAAGGGACCTATGCTTTGAAAACAGCCCAGAGGTAAACTTAATCCGCCACTGGCCAGATGCATTTTCTTTGAATGTGGGTTTCAATGCTGTTTCAGTGAAATGTGAGTTGCAAAGGCAGAGTGGTTGTAATATTAAGTCTGTTTTCATTGAGACTATATTGCTTTGTTTAGATTTAGCAAATGTCTGTTTAGCTTTAGCAAATATCCATCAGTGTTTGTGCTATAAAATTTGAAATACAAGTTTTAAACTAACTCCAAACATTTGTAATCCCTTGTAAGTAAAAGCAAAAAACAGTGCACACAAAAAAAAAAAAACAGTGTTTATGACAACGGGGGAGAATTAGCCAAGTAACGGGACCGTGAAATGGCTGCGTGGTGGTGGTGGGGGTTGATCCAAATGTAACGTGTACCGCCGCCGATAGGGGTCCGTCAAAATGTTTTCCTTTATAAAAGGGTCCTCCAGCTTGCAAAGTTTCGGAACCACTGCTCTAACATGTATTTGATATCGGCAATCATTTTTGTAACTGACCTTTTGTGAATGATAAATTATCATTATTTACTGCAACATTCTGGGATGGGACTGAGAATGGTCCAGTTAGATCAGTGTTCTACTCTGGTTAATAAAATGTAAAATAAAGTAAAAATAAAAATAATTTGCATATCAGCTGTCTTCCAGATATGCTGCAAGGTATACTGATCTTCTGAATTATGTACTGCTGCTGTTTGTGATTTTAAAGCACACTTTGTTGTAGATGAAGTTTGGAAATCCCGTCATGTTTTGTTTGCAGTGCAGGCTCCCAAAGTATATATTTTTGGTATGAGGGTAAGAACGATGCTCCATTGTTGGGTGATATACCACCCATCATCTTTTTCCCAACTGCTAGGTAGGGATTGTTTTAGCAAGATACCACTGCCCATTTGCTTGTGGATTTTGACAGTAGGCTGTCTTTGCATAGGCTGAAGCCTCTGTTGTCATATCTGTCATTTTTCTGTCTTTGTTGAGTGGGACAAATGGTAGAAGTGGAATATGAGGATGGCCACAGGACAGGTCATTGATTGACATGTGCAGGAAATCACTTGACCGTAAGGAATATTGCAGTCAAGCAAAAGTTCAACATTGTGATCAACACCAGTGATTATTTCCTATTGCTGTTGTGTGTGATACCTGGTGTTGATCAAAGCACTGGTCCCCTGTACACTCTGACTTCATACATCTATGTATATCCGCCTTGGAATGCCTCACCCCCACCATTCCGGCAAAATAAACTTTGGGCAGATTGTATCACCAGAGGAACTCTTTGCTTAAGTAAAGATCAGTGCAAGGAGCTGTGCCAGTGGCTTTCATCTGCAATTCTACAGGCTCTTCAAATATGAGTGAATTTCACTTTTATGTAGTATAGCAGGCCATATATCCTGTTGAAGTGTACCAGCTTGTAAAAATCAAAGGAAGTAATTCTGTAAGTTCTGACTGGCTGTAAGGCAAACACACCCTGAAAATAGATTGATTGCCATGTGCTAATATAAAGACAGAGGCTGGAGCAGGGATGTCTGAAGCACTAGCAAGGACTATGTCAAAATCAGTCAGTTGTCAGGAGATTGTAGATTATGGACCCCTGAGCTGGGCATCTGGGTAACTGGTGGAGCTACAGAGAAACCAAAGTGATAGTTTAATGATTACTTACAGTTTATATCCTCTGTGGACTCAAAATGTGTTTCTGTGACTAAAGTGAATATTGCCATAAATGTAAGCATAGAATATGTCAAAATCTTCAAATTTTGCAGAGCTAGATAGCTACATGGGTGTGGGATGAAGCCCTGACAGTGACCCAGACCTGAGTCCATTTCTGTAGCCCAGAAAGCTGTTAAAGGAATAATGACGTTATGATTACTCAACTCTATTTGGGGGTCCTGAGAGAGGCAGATTATCTCTATGGCCCTTTGCTTTTGTCAAGACTAGAACCAAGAATGGCACCAGGACTAGGTGAATGAGTAGACCATAAAAAAGTATTGTTACTTTAGGAGGAAGTTGGGGGGGGGCACACAGAGAGGCTCATGGCTGATATCTCACCGTCCCCTTTTGAATGATACCAGCAAACGTTTCACTGTTTCAAGCCATCCTACTTGAGTGTTAATGATAACACCCAGGATCATTCTCCTCATGCAACCAGCTGGTGACTTCAGCACAAGTGATTCAACATGAGTGACATTTAGTAACTTCAGTGTCAGGTAGTAGAGGGTCTTAGGGTGACATACTTTCAAAAGAAAGGGTTAACCCAACCCATGTAACCTCCACGGAGTTGCAAAAAAAAAAAAAAAAAGTCTTGCAGGGAATTATTTATATGATGCAGGATGACCACCAGAATGAAAGATCAGTAGAGTTGCAGAAAACTGGACTTTGCAGTTATGCCTACAATATACACAGTTTGTTAATGTATCATGCAGTATGGTTATGCCTGGATACACATGCAATATTGCACAGAGTACAGTGAGAAGTGTTTATGTAACAGCAGGTCAGTAGTGGTTCATTTATGCTAGTAGTGTGACAGACTGTGGAGCTGCAATGGTGCTCTCGCATACTATTCCTAAACTGTCCCATTAGGTGCGTCACTGCTTATCACATAGTATTGTAATAGACTGTCATGCTGATAAGATAGAATTATATGTATAGGGAACTTGGGAAAACTGAAGAGACAGTCATGGATAACATTACCTAATTATCCATCAGTACTTGCATATTTGCATGAAAATTTTATATGACTGCATAACAACAGACGTAATGTACTGAAAGTAGTGGCATACACAGGTGATACATTTAAAATGCATTGTTTTAACAGACAGAGTAGCAACCACATGTGCATTGAAAGTTATAGTATTGTATTATTGCATTATACTTTGTCTTTTCCTTGTCATTAGCTGTGGGTAAAATTTTTTTTGTACTTTGGAGGTGTGCATTTGTTTGAGTTAGATATTAAAGGCCCTTTGTGCTGTCATATTGGTATAGTATCTCTGATGTGGTAATTGCTGTGGAGAAATTGGAGTTCTCATTCTGGGTTTCTGGGTTCTTTCTGCTTTTTTGACTAAACTTGTTTTGGTAGGCAGTTCTAAGTAAAGCTACTACATTTCATGCATCTATATGGATCTCTTTGTGGACACAGACGTACCATTAGATGTGTGTTCAGCTGTAGTTTGCATATTACCCATGGACCTTGTTAAAAACATGTACAGGATGTGATCGGTTAGTGCAGTTGTATCCTATTGCGTATTCAGAGTGTTTTTACAGCTGTATTGTAATGTAGTGTAATATGCACACACTGTACAAGCGTATCATGCTGCTGCCATAATTTAAATAAATATTGTTTATAGTCAAGATTTGAATATGCGTGTAAGTAAAATTGTATCCTTTCTTGTTCTTAGATTAGCCGAGTTTTGTTTAGAAGCCAATGCAACTCCAAATGTGATAAATTTGAGCACTAAGACAAGTAGTTGCCTATGAACCTATAAGAAGTCCCTGCAGTCATGTGTTATCTCTGTAATCACAGTATTTAAACATCATTGTAATGACAAGCTACTCAAGGGGCTGATGTGAAAAATAAGGTAGAAAATGCATAACAGGCATGATCTTTAAACAACTGTTTCCTAATTTTATATATTCTGTTCTTCAGGATGATTACTAATTTTATATAGACAATCTGAGCGTTGCAAAGGCTACTATTTTTGATAAAAATTCTAATTTGGATTTAAGAGTGCCAATGAACAAGCTCATTCAACCATTAGCAATGTTGTTCCAAAGGCCATGGGTATATTTCATATTAAATGGAAAGGAATGTGGTTAAAACCTGTAGAAGGAAAAAGGTGCTAGGGAATTATGCAGTGCTAAGCATCCTGAAGAACAGTATATATAAAATTAGGAAACGGTTGTTTAAACATCATGCCTATTATGCATTTTCTATTTTTCACATCAGCCCCTTGGGTAGCTTGTCATTACAATGATGTTTAAATACTGTGATTACAGAGATAACACATGACTGCAGAGACTTCTTATAGGTTCGTAGGCAACTACTTGGCTCGCTGCCATTGGAGGCCATTTTATCTGTAGCCAATGTCCCTCTTAGTGCTCAAATTTATCACATTTGGAGTTACATTGGCTTCTAAACAATACTCTGTTAACCTAAGAACAAGAAAGGATACAATTTTACTTACACGCATATTCACATCTTGACTATAAACAATAATTTCTTGCCCTCATCAGTGAAATTTGGAATCTCTGCATTATTCATACTTGTTAATGTACTTTGACAGATGTGTATAGGACATATTTTGCTAAGTTGATTTACAAACTGTTCCAGAATGGTAGTCTTTTGGCTTTTCCCGGTTAGGGGAGGCCACAGCGGAACTCCAGTCCGCTAATGATTGGCACTGGATTTTTACGGTGCCGAGTTGCCAGCCCAATGCCCAACCTTCAAAGAAGGCACACCCATTCACGCACCTACCTGCATGTCTTTAATGTCACTCGACCACGGGGAGGACATGTAGACTCCACACAGAAGGTGCTCCAGACTAGAACCGAACGGGTGAACCTCTTGCTGTGAGGCGACAACGCTAACCGCTGCACCACTGCAGCCTACAAATGGTTCCAGAAATATGTAACATTTTATGGACCTTTCTTTTATTCTCATTTAATAGTGTTAGGACAGTTCACCCTGTTCTGGCATCTCTAACACAACTGTAAAATACCATGCTTAAGCAAAACTCCACAACCGTGTGTGGGTATATCATGATTTACTTGTAGCCAGTGTGTTTTATCACAAGGGTGAAACCCAAGTGATCAGACATAGCCATCCATGGGTAAATCCTGATATACCCACAAACAGGAGTGGATTATCGCTGTTATGAAATGACCTTATTTAAGAAGGAAGTTACATAAGGGTGCATTACTGTCCTTCCATGTTCTTCCTTGTTAATGATGCATGTGTTTTGGACTTGTGTTCCCACGTTTACATAGTACATCAGTGCAGGAGAAACAACAGAGAAATATCCGTTGCTGTTTTTCTTTTTTTCTGTTGAGATTTTACCAGTGGCAGCGCAGAAATACAAGGAAAATTAGGTACACTTCTGATTCTTTAGTTTTGCGTAATGTACCTCATTTTTTTCATATATTTTGCTCTGTTCTCTAAACGTATGCCAATAGAAAGTCTTAACACTCAATGTTACTCAAGTGGCCAGACATTTTTCTGTTGGTATATGCTCAATGTACAATGGGAATGATGGTTGGTCTTTTTTCTGTTGGTATATGCTCAATGTACAATGGGAATGATGGTTGGTCTTTTCAATCAGAGTGCTCATTTTTCAGTAACAATGAGCTGTTACTGTATAATGTTTGTGTTAACATCTTTTGGTTTTTGCTGGTTGCTGTGGTTTCCTCTATATCCAAAAACTATACTGTAGGTGTCTTCCAAACTGCCTGTAGGTGCCATGCATCATACAACTCACTGAATTTCATGGGGGTGGCATGCAGTGGACCTTTGAGATGCAAATTCGTACCTCTTTGTGACATGATCAAGCTGGCCTTGTTAACCCCATAGATGAGCACCTCCATGTGATCCCCATTCTCTACTGGGGGTTCGGCTATGAAGAGTGCATGCCAAGGACAGGCAACTTCCTGCTAGACAGATATAGCAAAGTAGTGAATCAGTAACTCAGTACAGTTATTGGAGTCTGTTAGATTTTGTAGTTTTCCTTATGAACATTGCTATTTTACACATTGTTAAATAGCTATTATTACATCATTTGGAGAGGGCATGGAAATGAATGCCTCTGCAATTATTTTTGACTTTCGTAAACTGTGGTTGTGAAAATACAGCTAGCACAACTCTAAAAGAAGTGTCTGAAGGAGACTGGTCACAGTCTGGTGTTCTCCCTGAGGCACAATTGCTGTGAGGTGAGAACTTCTCTAGCTCAGCTTGCAAGAAAACTAAGGCATTTAAAGTGGTTCATGCCACTTAAGTTGAAAACATTCATGCAGAATTTGTTCCCCTGCTAGGTCTGACAGGTTCTGAGTAGTGGTCTTTGAGTTACTTACCATTATAGAGGAGATGTACAGCTAGAAACATACAAGACGAAGGGGCTCACCAGGCCTAATAAATCAAGTGCTGTTTGTTGAGGCAATATCAGCAAGTCATGAGGAGGCTATCCTCTTAAGAGGAACATACCCCAAGAGTCACAACTGTACATTATTTGGATTCCGTGGTAATGGTGATGACAGTGTACAGTTTTGCTTCATAGAATTCTGCCATTATAGGGCCATTTTTTTCTCTCAAGCTCCATTGCCCATGAATATTTTTGTACCCAAGAGAGGGAGTGTGTGTAACTTAAGGCACTGTATAGGTGAGGCAAGACTGATTGACTGTGATTTCTGTTTTTCCTTCTGTTTGTAGCTGTCTAGTTTAAAATGTTTGAGAGACCAGAATATGGGAGGCCATCCCCAACTTGTGTAGGTGGAAGGGGGTCTGTCCCATTAGAGAAGTGCATTATATAGTTGCTCAAAGTAGTTGAAACTTGCAGTATTTTCTGTACATTAGAAGCTTCACTTACTTGCATCATGGTAAAGCATAATTTCCAGTGTCTGAGCACAGAAGGTTTTAACTGGGTAATCATTGCTGAACAGTTTATAAAAGTAGATTAGTGTCCCACTATATACTGTGATTTGTACTTATTGAGAGTATTTGTCATACCAAATGTGCAGAGGGAAACTAATGCTTGGTAGTCAAGGACTGCTTGAGCTCTTTGTGACAAGCTTAGCAGGTAAAGATAAAGTAGTGGTGCATTTCATATTTAATTTTTTTTTATTTAATTGATGTTAAGAAATGGCAGTGAATTCAGTGGGTGAGAATTTCAGGATATGCAGAGAGTAGTGCTAACTAGGTACTTGTATTTCATCATGCCCCTATATGTCCCATCAATATTTCATCATGCCCCTATATGTTCCATCAATAAGTGATAACTCTTACTTGTCTTTGTCTTCATAAAGAAAACGGACTACTCTTTAAAAAACACACTAGCATGCTGCCTGTACATGTTGTGGAAGTTGTTACATTCAGAGGGATGGCTGACAGAGTATGCAAAATTTCCTAATGAATGGCCCGTGTTTGCTTGAGCTGCTTGTTACCGAGTAGGGGCTTACTGATGTATGATATTTAAACAGTACCTTTTACAGAAAAAGGAGTCTCTGTTAAGGGAAACTACAGAGACAAATAACCTCGAGTGTATATATGTGTTTCAGGTCAAAAACTATTGCACAGTTTCTGAGAAATTTTATATCCTGATACATACTTCAGGAGCATTTGCCTTACCTTTGATGTTGGAGAACCAATAAGGCTGTAGTTCCTGTAATCCTTGAAGCAAATGCATTGATTCATTTCCTAGTTCCGACTCTGCTGCAGTTTATTTGAAGCATTTCACAGCCTTTGCTAACGAAGAGGAAATCCATTCCCTGTTGATACATTTTCCTTCATTGTTATGAACATTATCATTTGGCCCTGTGAAAGTACTTTCTATGCTTTGTGTGATTTTCCCAGCGTGCCTTTGGACTGTTATTACATTGTTTTTATGCCTTTTCATTTCTACTTGCTCCTGTCCTGTTTTCAGTTTGACAAGAAAAATACTAAAATATTCAAAATTTTGAGGTTGTGCTAACTTTGTGTTATGCAAGATATTTAAAGAAGTTTCATGTTTTTCGATCTTTTATTTGTTTTAGTTTGAGAAACACTGATGGCAGTTGATTCCTACATGTTATTTTGGAGCACTTCTTCCCATTTGTAAATGTGGTAAAAACAGCAGTGCACAGTGAGTGGGAATTGAAAATTACTAGGTAGTAATGGGAATGTGTGAAGATGGAGAGATGATAGATTGTAGGTTATGTACCTCCACCAGTCCTCCAACTGTAGTTTCCAATCCTAACCAACACAGACCTGTCCTGAATGATACTAGATTGGATGCTCGGTCTCAGAATGTCATTTAAGGGTCAGTGACAGCACTGGTGACCTAGAAGATGGCATCACGTTCTTAGTGTCATGTTTCTGGAGTAAAGACAGCCATTTTGCTTAAAATTGTAAGAATGTATTTGTTAACAAATTAAAAAAAAAACACACTCTCTTTCCACACCCATCCACTGTATTGTTGCACTCTAATATACCCACCCACACTCAGGTGGTTTATTGCTGGGGAGAGCTTACTCTTTTTCATGTCACGTGTTCTGGTAAGCAGGTAGGCACTCTCTGACTAGGTTATTTCCTCTGAGTAAAAAGGCTGTATTTTGTAAACATTACTACACTGTTTGTGTTTGTGTGTGTGTGTGTGTGTGTGTGTGTGTGTGTGTGTGTGTGTGTGTGTGTGTGTGTGTGTGTGTGTGTGTGTGTGTGTGTGTGCGCACGTGCTTATACGTATGCAAGAGAGAGAATACAAACTGCTTCAGTTGAAATGGATGCTTCTTTTTAGTGACTGCATGGGGGAGATGGGCGTATGTCTCATCTGTGTAAATTCCGTGCAGAAAATAGAAAAAGGAAATTTTTTTTAACCTTAAAAACAGAAATGATCTGTCATTGTATGCATTAGTCCTGTTTGTCCTTTGATTGGAGATGTTTCCTACTCCTTTGTCTCATGCGTAACCTGTCAAAGATGGAACAGTTTGTGTTTCATTTATGAAAGTCATTATTCAGTTTCATACATATGCTCAGAAATGGGGGGATGTAAGTTGTTTATTGCATTATTTCTGTCTGATTTGTTAGATTATCATAAGTTGCTCTCTTGCAGTACCTTACTCGTATGCTAACCCTACCCTTGTCCCTAGTGGCAATCCTACACATTAGGGTACTAAACACCCTTTCTCTACCATTACCACTACAAAAGACAGACACAAACGCACAGATGCACATATAAAATTCACTGCTACTTAAATACAAGACACATCTGTCCCCTTCCATACTCCTTACTCTAAAGTTAACCTGTACAGACAAACACACGCATACTAAACACCAGTGCCAAAACTTTCAATAAAAAAAAAATCGGCATTACCCCCAATTCCACTTGCCTTACAGTTGATAAAACAATGTCAATTCTGTCACTCAACAGGACCAATGTTTGTGTCTTTCGGCTTTTCCCGGTTAGGGGTCGCCACAGCGGAACTCTGGTCCGCTAATGATTGGTAGTGGATTTTTACGTACCGGGTTACCAGCCCTGACGCACAACCCATTCACGTATGCCTCCACACAGAAGACGCTCTAGCTGAGAATCAAACGGGACAATGTCTTGCTATAATACCCCTAAAAAGATTTTCAAGGCATGTAACCACCAAGCAAAGAAATGGTACTCGTATAGTTGTGGTGCTTCTCAGGCTTACTATTAGATGCTTATTTGTTTTTTTGGACATCGTGGTTCAGAGTTTGGGGATTTTCATGATCTTAGTCAACCATATTGTATTTTGTCAGTTTTATTTGTTTGTTTACTGGGGTAGTGCAATTATTTCACTGGACCAAGTACAGGCACAGATTGTGCTTGAACCCAGGTTGCCTTTTGTAAATACATATTTCTGAGTTTATAGACTGGAATTCCCCCTCTCTGCTAGCAGTTTGGACTGTTTTGAAAATCACCCTCATGGCTGCCTGGGTGACAGTCTCCCACAGACAATGTAATGTCAGATCGAAGGGAGGTTCATGGTTGAAAGACACTGGGGCAGACTTGATTAGAAAGTATCCATTTGTTCCATCTAATAAATTCAGACACCTACATAATTTTGTCTTCATTTTTTTTTTCAGAGAGAAGAATGTCCACCTTGATGCTTTATAAACATAATATTGTATGACTTCATCCCACCTTAGATGGGTTATATTTCCTAAGGATTTATTTCATTGAGCTAATGTTTTTTGTGCAATAGATATGACAAACTCTTAAGCCATTTGTCATGCCCATCTGTTTTTTCTGATGGGATGGACTTTTTACATTAATACTTGTTTCTGAACTGCAACAATGTTTTAAGTGATAGTGTCATTGATGTAGAAATTTCAGCAGGGAAAGAAAATGTAACTTTTGTGTACTTTGAGCACCTCAAGTGTACTGTCTACATTAGAGAATAGTATCAGTTGCCTGGCAGCGCACTTTACGCTGTTTCCATATTGACTGACTGGGAGGCGAGTTTAGTTTGCAGATGTTTGTGGAAAAGTTTAACAGCATGGCTGTCTAGAATTTTGATAATATATTTCTTGACTCAGCTTGTAAAAGCAGCATATATTTGTCAATATTAACTTAGAAATTTAGTGTTACATTTTGAAATTTTAACAAACACATGGTATTTGTTTTACATCTGTGTATGCTTTTTTATAAGTGTTATTGTGTTCACAGGCTCCAGTGATGACTGCTCATGTACCACTGGAGATGTCATAGGCAATAATATTTGGCTTTGTGTTCTGTGAAGTCATCCTGACTGCAGTGCAACATGAACACAAATAATGGTGTGTTGAATCTCGTAAACTGTTCACCTTGTGACTGTTTTAATTAAAAGGTGATTATCCACTTATTTACTCTAGGTTGAAAGGTAATCAGGAGGCACACCCTTACGTGTGATGCTACTGTTAATTTTACACACTTTTAGGCTGATACGGAGTTGTACTAACAAGTATGCACCTGTAAGAATATATCTTAAGCCATATGTTTAATTGCTTGTCATCCAACCCTACTCTTTGAGTCTCTGTGTATATCATTTCTGTCACTTTTATGAATTGTTTTGCATGCTAAAGTTTCAGTAAAAGAATATCGGCATTGATTTATACTTTTAGTACTGCCTTGATGTAGATATGCAAACTTCTTAATGAGAAAATGCCAGCCTGCTGTTTCGTTAAGCTTGGTACATCTTGGGTAGAATTAAGTGTAACTTTTTATTTGGTGGTTTTGCCTAAGCACTTCTATGCTGCGATGTTCACATTCATGGTAGAGGCAGGGTGGATTTTACAGGTGCACATGACTGGGCTGCCTTGTTGCACTTTATGCTGTAGTTGGGTTGGCACATTTGTCTGTAGGGCCTGGAACAGTGGATATTTTTCGTGTTCCACTATTGCAGGGTTATCTGCCTGTAGGTAGCCCTCAGTCGGCCCGAATACCAGTGTCTTAACATGCAGCCGACGCCATTACATCTGCTTTTCTTGTTGCACTGGAGCCTGAAGCAGAAGCAGTTCGCAAGTGCCTGTCGGCCGCTACCTGAAATTTTCGTTTTTCGAGTTTCAAACCTGAAGTCTTCTAAAAGCCAAGTACCCCGTTGGGGATCTGTTTTTCTTGCTCTAACCGATGTCAGAAAAAGTTAACAATTGTCTTGCCTGTGGAAAGCAAATACCTCACGGAGATTTTCATTCTTACTGCGTCACCTGTTTAGGCCCAGACCACAATGTCTCTTGCTGTCGGTTTTGTGTCTTGTTCAACGCCCGAACTATTCGTTGCCGGGCTATCTTTGTTGCTAATTTCTTTCGCTGTCGTTCTCAGTATTCCAAAATGGCTTTGGTAAGCCATCCGACTAACGATCTTCCGAAAAAAATGTAAGGATAAAGACAGAGACCACATAGGTTCAAAACTGACGACACTTTCGTTAAGCTAGTTGCCAGTCCGCCGATACTCAGTGAGGCGCTTTTGCAGCCCCTGATACCCTCTTCTACATATTCACAGGCCTCTTGAGACCCATTTGGAGTCCGGTATGCCACAAGATGTTTCTTCGACTGTGGAACCTGCGGATGTCTCTACCTCTTTCGCTGTCATTCTCAGTATTCCAAAATGGCTTTGGTAAGCCATCCGACTAACGATCTTCCGAAAAAAATGTAAGGATAAAGACAGAGACCACATAGGTTCAAAACTGACGACACTTTCGTTAAGCTAGTTGCCAGTCCGCCGATACTCAGTGAGGCGCTTTTGCAGCCCCTGATACCCTCTTCTACATATTCACAGGCCTCTTGAGACCCATTTGGAGTCCGGTATGCCACAAGATGTTTCTTCGACTGTGGAACCTGCGGATGTCTCTACCTTGGATGGGTCCGGAGCCGCTGTGCAGACACCAGCTTCTAAGGGTGTATTCAGGCCTTCCGATGTTCGTATTAAACCCACTACTTCGTTCTTGACTAAAACTACCAAATTTCTCAGGCCCAGAGTTCACACTATGCCTAGGAAACTGATGACCAAAGCGCATTCTCAAGCTCCCATGCCTCAGAAACAAATGCTTAGAATGGCTGAAGACCTTATTACTTTAATTAGGGGAAGCCAGCCTTCCCCCTCTAAAAGGCAAAGAATTGATTTTCCTTCTGATTCTACAGACCATGAGTCTGATGACTCTGACCCCTCTGATTACCAGGACATACCTTTTTATCCACCTATGAGGATTCGGATGCAGAGGATTCCATTCACTCTACCTCTCCTCCAGAGGACTTTTTCTTTCAATGAAACATTGCATACTCTTAAGAGAGCATTTTTGCTGGGAATGCCAGGACTACCCTCAGTCAAAAAAGAATGCCAGGACTACCCTCAGTCAAAAAAGAGACTTGGGGAATTTTTAGACTTTCCTCAGAGCTATGCCCCCTGTCCTGGATATTGTAGATTATGTCTTCATGGAATCGAGTCTTACCCCTGATACTTTACCTCCAGTTCCTAGAAAGCCTGACCGGTACTACAGCATACCTGACTCTCTCAAATTTCTCTTTAAAAGTCCTACTGCAGATCCAGAGACCATTTCCCAGGGACATAAATGTATTAGGACTACTAAGGCCAAAAACCCTACCCCTTCGGACAGGGATTCTAGGGCTTTAGACAGATTGGGTAAGAAGGTATATACCTCCGCAACTCTTGCCATCAGGGCTTAAAATTGCCATTTTCACATGTTGAAGTACCAGCAGCATATTATGGAACTAATTAAACAAAAAATGTTGTTGGTTCCTGATTGTGCAGGAATTAAAGATTTACAATAGTTAATGCCTTCTGCTAACCAAGTTGGTAAGCATACTTTGCAGTGTGGTTTTGATGCCTTAGAAGCATCTTGCAGGGCTGCTGTCACTGGGTCTGTTCTGAGAAGGCAAGCTTGGCTGAAGGAACAAATCTTGCCAGACCATGTCAAAGCAAAGTTACTAAATGCTCCATTAAATCAAGAATGTTTGCTTGGCACAAAAGCAGAATAAGTTCTTAAAAAGATGGAGGAAAAAGCTAAATCTGTGCAAACTGTTAAAGATTTCTACAGGTACAGCCACATAGATTCAGTAGGCATTGGCCTTCGAGGAACTGGTCCTTTCCAGTCCCTCCCAGGACTTCAGTCCAAACCCAGGGGCAACAGACCACAAAGACTACAGTCTCAGGGTATGCACAGATCTAAACAATGGAGTGCTCCCACCTCAAAAACTGGGAGTGGTAAGCCACCTTCTTATGGAAAAAGTTCACAGTGACTTCTCCTGCATCCTTCCCAGCCATGCCCAAGTACTTGCACCCCTAGGAGGAAAACTCGCCTTGCATGCAAAAAACTGTGAATACATTACCCAGGACCATTGGGTCTTGAACATTGTATCCCAGGGATACAGACTCTACTTCCATTCACTGCCAACCTCAAGAGGATTGCCAGACCTTCCCCCAAACCTTTGGGCAGAGACCCAAAAGCAAGTACTTTCTCTTCTCAGTATTAGGGATATTCATCCTGTTCCAACAGATCAAAGGGGACAAGGATGTTCTTCATTCCACATTGCTGCAGTCCTAACTATTGGGTAGTCCGCTGTCCAGTCGGCCCGAATACCAAAGTATATGGCTGACGTCGGTCAGGGCGCATTAGACTGACGTCAGTACGTCAGGGTACTAATGCGCATGACCGACGTCATATCCTCAGTCTTTTTTGCCGCATGGTCCGATGCAGAAGCAATTTTGCGAGTGCTGGTTGGCGTTCTGAAAGTTTCTGAAGTCAGAGTTTCAGACCGAATCAAAGTTGGCTAAGTACCCCGTTGGGGAATATTTTGTTTTTCTTGCCTCAGTATTTAACCGGATGTCAGAAAAAGTGAATAACTGTATTTCTTGTGGGAAACAGATACCTCATAGGGATTACCATACTTTGTGTATACCTTGTTTAGGGCCTGAGCACGACGTTGTTGGATGCCGCTCTTGTGCTAGATTTAACAAACGCACTATTAAGAGAAGGTTAGACTGTGCCAGGTTAGTTTTGGGAAGCGTTGTAATTATAAAATGCCGCCGGATGCTCCGGCCGCTTCGGCCAAAAAGCGCAAGGACAAAGCAGCAAAGCCTAGAGTGGAAGAACCGACAGTCCCAGACGTCGGTTCTTTAGAAGGCTCAGTGGAGCCGGAGGTTCTGCCAGGAGTTTCTTTGGAGTCTCAGGGAGAGACTTTACTGTTACAGGATGTATCCGCTCAGGAAGTAGGCCAGGCTGAGGGGGCTTCTCAGGTGGCTGTTCTTCCCTCTCTTCCTAAGGTGGTTAGAGCCTCCCCTTCTGTTTCCAAGGCTTCTTTGAGAGGCAGGCCAAGTTTAGCTTCAGTGGGGGTTTCTCCTAGTGCTCCAGGGTCTTTGCCTAAGAAACATATGCTTAAAATGGCAGAGGATTTGATTACTATGATTAGAGGTTCTATGCCCTCCTGATAAGAGGCCTAGGGTGGAACCTGAGTTTGAGAGTTTTGAGCAATGTTCGAGGCTTCTGAGTCTTCTGAAGACTTGCAGGAGTATCCTCCTTATTCTGATTCTGATGTGGATGATTCTACTCCTTCAGCTTCTCCTCCTGAGGATTTTTCATTTTCAGAGACTCTGCATTCCATGAGGGAGCATTTTAAATGGGAAGGTCAAGATTTCTCTGATTCCAGGAAGAGGCTTAGGGAATTCTTGTTTTACCCCAGCATAGGCCTTTAGCTATACCTCCTGTTCTGAATGTGGTGGAAGATGTTTTGCAGAGGCTTCCTGAATCCTGATTCTTTGCCTCCTGCCCCAGTTAAACCGGATAGGTACTATAGGGTGCCTGAAGCTCATAAGTATCTTTTAAGAGTCCTAGGGCAGACCGAAACTGTCTCTCAGGGGCCTAAAGGTGTGAAGGCCTCTGTTGTTAAAAATCCTGTCCCTCCTGATAAAGAGGCTAGGGCTTTGGATAGATGGGGAAAGAAAGTGTATACTTCTTCCACTTTAGCCATGAGGCGTTGAATTGTCAGTTTCACATGTTAAAATATCAGAATTATCTCCTTTCACAATTGAAATCTAAGGTGGATGCTCTATGAAGGTATTGAGTGTAAAGAGTTGCAGGATTTAGTTCATGTGTCTGAACAGGTGGGTAAACATTCCTTGCAGTGTGGTTTTGATGCTGTGCAGGCCTCCTCGAGGGTGGCTGCCACTGGTTCTGTTCTCGAGGCACGCCTGGTTGAGAGATCAGAATTTAGCTGAGCATGTTAAAACAAGGATTTTGGATGCTCCTTTACAGTCTGACGTGTTGTCTGGGTCACCTGTGGAAGCAGTTTTAAAGAAAATGGAGGACAAGGCTAAGTCTATGCAAACTGTTAAGGATTTTTGCAGGTGCAGCCTCCAAGTTTAGTAGAAATTGGCCTACTAAGGGATGGACTTATCCTGCTTATGATTCCCAGTCTAGGGGTAGGTCTAGACGTGGTAGGGGCAGAGCTCAA
The DNA here is from genome assembly GCF_019279795.1 of Protopterus annectens. NCBI lineage: Eukaryota > Metazoa > Chordata > Ceratodontiformes > Protopteridae > Protopterus > Protopterus annectens. The sequence continues at coordinate 1,900,122,967 of NC_056725.1, forward strand.
GGTTCTTTTAGGCCTAGGACAGGGAGTTCCCCTGCTCAGACTTCTGGTGAGGGCAGGGGTCAGTCCTTTCGTAAGCAGACCCAATGACCTGCCTTTTCAGCTGCCAGTTCATTCTCGCCTGGCAGCACCTTTGGGAGGAAGGCTGTCTCTTTTCAAAGAAAATTGGGATTTAATTACCCAAGACAGATGGGTTCTGGATATCATTCACCACGGTTACAGGTTTTATTTCCATACCTTGCCTCCTTTCAAAGGCATGCCAGACATTCCTCCTCTACAAAGAACAGAGGCTCACAAGCAAATTTCTGTGTTGCTCCAAATAAGGGCCATTCAGCCAGTTCCTGTGCCAGAAAGGGGCCTAGGATTTTATTCTCGCCTGTTCCTAGTACCGAAGAAGGGGAACACGTGGAGACCAATTTTGGATTTATCTATCCTCAACACTTATCTGGACATTCCCAAGTTCAAAATGTTGACGTTACAACAGCTTTTACCTCTGCTGGGCAAAGATCACTGGATGGTAACTTTAGATCTCAAGGAAGCTTACCTTCATGTGCCTATAAGACTAAGTTGCAGGAAGTATCTGCTTCGAGCTGGAAATTCTCATTATCAGTTCTCTGCATTGCCCTTTGGCTTATCTACTGCCCAGAGTATTCACAAAGGTTCTGGCTCCAGTGATAGCTTACTTCAGGCTAAAAGGAATTCAAATCTATCCTTACTTGGACGACTGCCTGATTCTGGCTCAAGAAAAGGAAGACCTTCTACAGCATTTGGAATATGTCATAGCAGTGCTAAGATGCCTAGGGTATTCTGTGAACGAAATAAAGTCCAGTCTAGTACCCTCTCAAGACATGTGCTTTCTGGGTGTGAGACTGAATACAGCAGCCCAGATGGCCTTTTAACCCCGGACAAACAAATGAATCTTTCCAGTTACTTCCATCAACTATCTCTTCAGTCCGGGCTGACTGCAAGGACAGTCCTTCAAGCCTTAGGGTTCATGGCATCTTGTATTCTGGTGCTTCCCAATGCCAAACTGCATATGAGGAAGCTGCAATGGTATCTCAAAAGTGTATGGACACAGCACTGCCAGGATTTGGACACTGTCATTCAAATAATACCTTGCATTCAAAAGGAATTTTTGTGGTGGGCTCAGGAATGTCACCTAAACAAGGGACTCTCTGTGACCCGGCCAGAGGCGAGTCAGATTCTAACGACAGATGCCTCAGACATTGCTTCGGGAGCTCATCTAAATGGAAAGTGGATACAAGACAAGTGGCCTGCCAGACTACAGCATCTACATATCAACATGAAAGAGATGTTAGCAGTCCAGTTTGCATTAATGGCTTTCAAGGAGTTACTTCTTCCAGGGCAGGTGTTGATTCTAACAGACAACACAACTGTCATGTGGTACATCAACAAACAAGGCGGAACACATTCTTACCCATTGTGCAGGCAAGCAATGATTTTATGGGAGACTGCGCCAGCTTGCAACTAACTCTTCAGGCAAGGTTTCTGCCGAGCACAGAACTCCTTAGCAGATGTGTTAAGCAGACAAATCATGGATCCCCACGAGTGGAAACTGGATCTTCATGTATTTCAAAATTGACAGTGTCATGGGGAACTCCAGACATAGATCTGTTCGCTTCTCCACTAAACCACCAGCTGCCAAAGTTTTGCACAAAGAGGTTTCATCACACAGCTTGGAAAGTGGATGCTCTTTCTTTCAGTTGGAAAAATCTTCATGTGTATGCTTTTCCACCTCTGCCTCTTCTCCCAAAGGTGCTTCTAAAGGTCAGACAAGACAAGCCAAGGATGATTTTAATAGCTCCAGATTGGCCTCGGCAGCACTGGTACCCATTACTGAGGAGTCTGGTAAGGAAGCCTCCATGGCCTTTACCCTTGATTCCACACCTGTTGTCTCAGAGGGACGGTCACCTGCTCAATGTCAAGCTTCACTCTCTTCATCTAACAGCCTGGCATATTCTGTTTTGAAAGACAGCAGGTCTCAACTTCCTCAACAAGTTTTAAATGTGATTATGGAAGCCAGAAGACCTAGTACAAGGAAAGTGTACGCAGAAAAATGGAAGAGATTTTTATTTTGGAGTGCAGCAAACAATTTGGAGATTTCTGAGCCAAATTTGAGTGTGGCTCTTCAATATCTTACTGAGTTATTAGACAAAGGTTTGTCTTTCTCTTCCATTAAGATTCATGCTGCAGCAATTTCAGCTCACTATGATTGTGACCCACCATTGTTTTCGCATCCTTTGTTCAAGCAATTTCTTAGAGGGGCAAAGAATATAAGACCCCCAATGAGCTCCTACTCCTGCTTGGGATCTCAATTTTGTGTTGGAGAAACTTACTCTACAACCTTTTGAGCCTCGGCTACTGCTGAATTGAAATACTTGTCATGGAAGACTGCTTTTGTTGGCCATTACTTCTGCAAGAAGGGTTTCTGAGTTGCAGGCCCTTATGGCGGTAGACCTTTTTGATTTTTCATAAGGATAGGGTATCATTACGTACTAATCCTTCCTTTATGCCTAAGGTGGTTTCTAGTGTGGCTTTAAACCAAACTATTCATTTGCCTACTTTTTATGCAGCTCCCCAAAATAAAGGGGAAAAGATTTTGCACACCTTAGATGTACACAGGCAATTGCGTTATTATTTGAGCAGGACTAAGGATTTTAGGCAGTCTCAGCAGTTGTTTGTTTCTTTTGCTTTGAGTTCAGGGCAAGCCTGTGTCAAAACAAACTATTTCTAGGTGGATTGGGTTTTGCATTGCATTTTGTTATTCCCATCATGGCAAGGAGATTCCGGCTGGGATTAGGCCTCATTCCACTAGGGCTACTGCCACTTCAACAGCATTTCTAAGGGGGGTGGCAACTAAGGATATTTTGGAGGCAGCTACTTGGAGTTCAGTGCATACTTTCTCTAAGCATTATCACCTTCCTCTCTACTCTAAGTCTAGGGCTGGTTTTGCCACAGCTATTTTGCAAGGCATGTTGTCAGTTCCTGCTTCCTTATGATTTGCCAGCCTCCCTTACCTCTGCTTTGGGATTCTACCCAATAGTTAGGACTGCAGCAATGTGGAATGAAGAACATAGTACAGTTTTGTACCTACCATAAATGTAGATGTTCGAGGATCCACATTGCTGCAGTCCAATACCTCCTTTCCCTCTGTGTTTAGGGGTGGTTGTGTAGGTGAGGTTATATTCTGATAATTTTGTCTATATTGTACATATTTTTGGTGCAGGTATGTTTGGAGTTTTTGGTTTTGGCCTTATCTTTTCAGGGTCTTCTGACATCTGGGGCAAGAAAAGACTGAGGATATGACGTCGGTCATGCGCATTAGTACCCTGACGTACTGACGTCAGTCTAATGCGCCCTGACCGACGTCAGCCATATACTTTGGTATTCGGGCCGACTGGACAGCGGACTACCCAATAGTTAGGACTGCAGCAATGTGGATCCTCGAACATCTACATTTATGGTAGGTACAAAACTGTACTTTTCTACTCCAGACTGTTTCTGGTGCCCAGAAAAGAAAACTCTTGGCGCTCTATCCTGGATCTGTCAATTCTCAACACCTTCCTGGTGGTATCAAAGTTCAAAATGCTTGCACTCCAACAGCTGCTGCCTATCCTTGCTAAGGACTCCTGGCTGGTCACCCTGGACTTAAAAGAAGCATTACCTGCACATCCCCAATAAGGGAATCTTTCAGGAAATATCTACATTTCAGGTCAGGCTCTATGCACTATCCGTTCTCTGCACTTCCCTTTGGCTTATCTACTGCTCCCAGGGTATTCACAAAGTGCCTGGCTCCAACCATTGCATACTGCTGGTAGAGAAACATTCACATTTACCCATAATTTGACAATTGCCTGATTCAGGCGAACAGTCAGGAATTGCTACCTCAGCACCTGACATTTGTACAGAGACTCCTAACTTCTCTGGGGTATACAGTCAACGAAAATAAATCACATCTGGGAGCAAGCTTGAACACAACTTCCCAGATGGCATTCCTCACTCCAGAAAAGCAGGTTTATTTGACAAATTATTGCAAACTACTGGCCACCCAAACCCAGCTATCTGCAAGAAAAATATTGCAAGCCCTAGGGCTCATGGCCTCATGCATTCTCCTAATTCCATATGCAAGACTGCAAATGAGGAAACTTCAATGGTACTTAAGTGTCTGGTGTCAACATTCTCAGGACCTGGAAACAGTGATTCCGATCATTCCTTGCCTAAGGACAGAGTTCCTTTGGTGGGCAGAGTCCTGCAACCACAATGAGGGACTCCCTTTCACTCAACCCCCTGCTGCCCAAACACTGACAACAGATGCATCAGACTCTGCATGGGGGGCTCACATGGCAGGCGCATGCATTCAAGGCAAATGGAGCCCAGGACAAATGCACTTGCATATCAATCAAAAAGAGATGTTAGCTGTACAGAATGCTCTGACAGCCTTCAAATACCTTATCCTTCCAGGACAACTATTGTTAAAGACGGACAATACCACAGTCGTGGCACATAAACAAGCAGGGGGGAACGCATTCCTACCCACTCTGCAGGTTAGCCATGGCTCTGTGGAACACAGCCTTGAGCAACCAAGTGCACCTGCAAGCTCAATTCCTACCAGGCAAACAAAATTCACTGGCAGACGACTTAAGCAGAAATCTAATGGACCCGCACGAGTGGAAACTGGAACCCACTTCATTCAAGCTTCTAATACACAGGTGGGGGACTCCAGAGGTGGACCTCTTTGCTTCCCCCCAGAACCATCAATTGAGCAAAAGAACCATCAATTGAGCAAATTTTGCACCAGAACTCCCTACAGCCAAGCATGGAAAGTGGATGCCCTATCCTTTTCTATGGGGAAAACCTCTCAATCTATGCCTTCCCCCCTCTGCACCTCCTTTCGAAGGTACTTCTCAAGATCAAACAGGACAGGCCAAGGACAATCCTTATTGCACCAGATTGGTCATGCCAGCACTGGTGCCTACTTCTACGCAGTACTGACACCAGTGCCACTCTGGCAGCTGCGTCAGACCCCCTCTCTGCTGTCCCAGCAGGAGGGCCAGATTTTGCATCCACCGCTGCAAACCCTGAACATAGCAACCTGGCTTATTCCCTAAATTCATCACCAGCAACCCTCAGCAAACAGGTGCTGAATGTCGTCCTTGAGGCCAGGCGGCCTAGTACTAGGAAATCCTATTCAGAAAAGTGGAAAATATACTGTTCTTGGAGCCAGTCTCAGGGAAAGGACACAGCCATGCCCACCCTACCTCAAATTCTAGATTATCTAGCAGAACTGCTCCACAAAGGCCTATCCTTTTCTTCCATTAAGATTCATGTGACTGCCATCTCAGCTCATTACACTACCGAGCCACCCCTCTTCTCTCACCCTCTGGTCAAACAGTTCCTGAGAGGAGCTAACAATCCATGATCCCCGAGGAGAGCTCCCACTCCTGCCTGGGACCCTTAACTTTGTACTAGAGAAGCTCACCCCTTTGAGCCTGCTGCTACAGCAGAGTTAAAATTCCTCTCTTGGAAAACAGCCCTACTTCTAGCCATCACTTCAGCAAGAAGAGTCTCTGAGCTACAGGCCCTTATGGCTGTGGAACCCTTCATTATCTTCCATGCGGACAGGGTTTCCCTCAGGACTAACCCATCATTTATGCCAAGGTGGTATCCAGTGTGGCTTTAAACCAATCCATCTGTTTACCAACCTTTTTTCCTAATCCTCAGAATAAAGGGGAAAGGATGCTGTACTCCTTGGACATGCACAGACAGCTTAGGTTCTACCTTGACAGGACTAAACCATTCAGAAAATTTGACCAGCTGCTGGTTAGCTTTGCCACAGGGGCAGAGGGCAAGGCCATATCAAAACAAACCATTTCCAAATGGATAGCACACTGCATCCATTTCTGCTACAAGCACCATGGCAAACCTACCCCACAGGGGATCAGAATCCATTCCACTAGGACTTCCTCAACCTCTACAGCATTTCTCAGGGAGTCCCTACCAGGGACATCCTGGAAGCTGCAACCTGGAGTTCAGTACACACCTTCACCAAGCATTACCACTTGCCTATCTTTTCTAAATCCAGAGCTGGATTTGCTACAGCAGTCTTACAAGGCCTGCTAGCCAGCCTTAATAGTCTTGACTGCCTCCACCCTTCCTCAGCTTTGGGAATCAACCCAAGTGTGATGACTGCAACAGTGAAACACGAAGAACATAGCACGGTTGTGTACACTTACCATAAGTATAGATGTTCGAGTGTATTCACTGTTGCAGAGCTAGTTACTCTCCCTCTAGCCCCCTGACTTTTCTATACTTTGTACCTATCCTCTTTTTTGGCCATATCTTATGGCAGTGGTATTTACTTTTTACTGGAGGTGATCCACACCATGTAAGTGCTTCCTATTTTGGGGGCTCCTGACATCTGGGGCAAGAAAAATTGATGTAATGCGTCGACTGCATATTTTATACCCTTGACGACCTGACGTCATGGAAGAGGCGACAGCATCCGACGCAGAAATCCCAAGACTCTGGTATTCGGGCCGACTGAGGGCTACCTGCAGGCAGATAACCCAAGTATGATGACTGCAACAGTGAATACACTCTAACATCTGTATTTATGGTAAGTGTACACAACTGTACTTTTTCCACATCTGCAGCAATATGACTCACTGCTGTGAAGATGTTGCTAGATTTACGACAAATCCTACACCTAGAGCTAGCTAGCATTTTTTTTCTTCTTGGATAGCTTTTAGTAGAGAAGTCTCTATCCTTGGGCTTGTCCCAGTCACCAGGAGCAGCCTCACTCTAGGCAAGTAAACAAGGACACTGTGGACAGAGAGGGAGTTGTTAAAGCTGTAGCCTATGGTCTGAGTGCTGCTGTTTAGGAAAAAAGGAACCCAGAGTGAAAAAAAAAGTTTTGTTTATTTGAAAGTAATAGCATGCTTGTTTAGTGCGGTTATATAAATTCTGATGAGTTCAAACAAACTGAGGGCTAAAGTACATAGAGAGTAGGGAGGTGTGTATCTTGCAGTGAAATGTTACAAACAAAGCAATGAGGAAGTAAGTAACTTAGAAAATGTATTTTACAGTTTAAAAATGTGACATTTATGAACTGGTGGTGCTGAGCAGGTGCCAGAAGTAATAAAGTGAGAAGGAGGGAGCAGATAGTTCAACCACCCTGTGATCAAGGGTAAGCAAAGCATGAAAAGGTGAAACAGTCCCCAGGGCTTACTCTCCTAAGTATTGGGGTTGAGACAGAAAGCAAGGCAGAAAACTGACAGATTGATATCGGGCAATAACCAGGGTAGTTGGCAGTAAGAGAAAGTAGCAATGGAATAGGAAGTGCCACACGGGTAGTTACAAGGAAAGGAGGAGTGTAAAAGAAACACAGGTAACCAATCATAGGTACAACATATTTCTAAACATGTCACAGAGTAGACAGGGACAAATCATACTATATTACTTGTTATAAAAGCTGCAGAACATCTTGTTTTGTGTTGTAAAACAAATGTTGGCACATACCCATGAAAAATACTTTTTTTTTTCAAATTATGAGATGTGAGGTAGAATATTGAAATCTGACAGTGTTGCCAGTGAAAATTTACAATGTTAGAATTCTGAGATGTTAGTTATTGTTGACTGAATTTTCAGCAAATGCTGATCTAGTGAACCTGTACAAGTGAAACAAATTTAAAAGGCACAGCTATAAGTGAAACGGGGAACAAGCCACGACACTCACTATGAATAGGCTTTATGCCTCCATCTGTTCTTGAATACCAGTCTGTCGAATGCATCAGGAATGAAACTGCGTAAGATAATGGAACATAGTTTTTAAATCCCAAGAAGTTAAAGGTAAACACTATTTGTTTCACTGCACACCCTTCCCTTTATGTAAATATGTCATATCCATGGTTGCACAAAAAATGCCATTTTCATCAAAACACCATTCTTCTCCTTTCCTAGTAATTCTTAACACAAAGCAGTAAAACTATGACTTTACTTCCACAAACCTCAAAACATTCAAAACAGACACAACCACCCACACCCATCCCTCTGACAGTTAACATGGAGTATCAGTTTCCGACAGAAATATCCTGGAACTACACTGGATTTAATTGACTCATTAAAAGCATTGTCTATCAAACTACATGCTTCCAGAGTACAACCTTCGTATGTTCATACATCCTTGGGATAAGTTAGAATGGTTTTACTTTTAAACCCATTAGATAGAAAGGGCTTCCTGGATCAGCATTTTCTAAAACCCTAAAATACAATTGGCATTTTTTTAAACATTTTTTCAGGCTATCAAAATGCTAATATTAGACCCTTACTTTATAACCTGTGATAGTATACAAGACTGCAGTTCTGTCTGTAAAGCCAATTCTGATTTCACTGTTCTTAGGCAGCAGATTGCAAATTGGACTTTTTTTTCCCATGCTGTGAATGCAAGCTCAGAAACATTTTTGAATCACCAGTTTGTGTAATTCATAGCCTGTCACAACAGTACCATTTGCAGGTTGTCTGCTTCTCAGCAGCCTTGTATTAATAGCTGGACTGTAGTCTTTTCCTGTACACTTGTTACAGCTTTCTGGTGTCTTGTCCTGGGCTGATGCCCTCCTACCCTCTGACATTATCGATGTTGAGGTTCCCTTGGTAGTCTTCCTTTTGTGGACAGTTTTAGGCGTATACTGGTGGCAGTATGGGCACATCCAGAAAAAAACGGCCCTGCTGTAAGTAAAGTACACAGTATTTTTTTACTTCCAAAACAGTTTGCCATAACGGCACACAGCTGCATCAGTGTCATCTTCATAATGTTCATCAGCTCAGTCTGTAGCATTTTATCTGCTTGATAAGGAACATAGGGGTCTAGACTGTTTTGGGAAATGTATGCTTCCTCCAGATTGTCAGTGGGAAGATGCTTTTTCTAACCAACATGTCCTATTTATAGCTAAAGATACTGGGTGAAATCTTAGAAATGTTAGACTCGTTTCCTTAGGTCAAAATGAAAATTTCATTTAAAGCAAGATCATCATAACAGCTGCTAAATTCTAGGTAGCCTCTGACATTACAGGTACTATCTTTATAAGGGAGGATTATGTACAGCTTTCACTGGCCAGGTATTGGAACAGACATGATAGGGTACTGGGTGCTGTTGCCTGTTGTCACGGTATCATTTCAGAGATTAACCATGGATATTTTGCAAATAGGTGGTAGTCCAAGTATTGCATGTAAGAGGTATACCTTTGTGCTAGTAGACTGCTAATATGTATCATAAAGTGTTGGCTTTGTCCTATATTAAGTAAGAAAAACTAGCAAATGCTTTGTTTAGAAATTTTAGCGCAAAATACTGATGGAGAGAGGGGCTAACTTTGCTTTAGATCTGGTGACTTGCTTGCAAAGTTCTTTGAGTGACAGCAGTTAAAAGCCACCCCACCATCATCGGACAAATATTTTGGTGGGGGGGTGTAAGCCCATGCTGAGACATTTACTGATCAGCTTAAACAGGCTGAGACAAATATCTACCTCATCTGCTCTTTGCATACAGAATGGTTTCCTAAGAATGCACGGCTTTTTTGCCATTTGAGCTTCTTTAAGGTTGCAGAGTAAGGGGACCACCTAGACTTAATTTTGATGAGAATGAAGATAAATGTGATTTTTCACAAGAAGATTATTGTGGTGGTTGTGCTAAATTTCAGGACTAAGTTTAGGAGGCTCATGTGGTTGGCAAAAGAACACTTGGTACAAGCACAATTGATAGAAAAGAGCTGGTAGGACAGGACACTGAGAACCCAAGAATAAGCAGTCAGGCAGAAGCGTAAGAGTGCCTATTCCTTTTCAGCAGAATGAGCTGCAGCCAGCATGGGAAGGACCTTTCACTGTTGTGAAAGATAAACAATGTTAATGGGTGGGATTGCCAGGCAGGAGGCAAAAGCACAAACTCTGCCATGTTATAATGAAGTCCTTCCATTATGGAGAGACTCTGGTACATAATGTATGCAATATGTTAGTAGAAGAACCATAGTTTTAATAGATCTCCCCTGTGAAGTTCAGACTGATGACTCACTGAATGAGTTTGATACTGTCACAACAGCTATACCTTGTGCAGATTTAGGGAATATCCCATTACTAAAGTCGGGGCATACCCAACTAGTAAAACGCCATGTGGTCATAGGAACATAACCAATCAAACAGGCTGCTTACAGGTTACCTGAGCACGCAAAGCAAACCAATGTAGGAAAAACTGCAGGTGACACTGAATTTGAGTACTTCAGGAATCTGAGTCACTGGTCCTCACTGGTGGTAAGAAAAAATACACGAATACCAGGTTTTGTGTAGAATATAGCAACTAAATCCTTAAACCGATGCAGATGTATACCTCATACTTCAGAGCAGATGTGTGGATCTAAGTATTTGGGCACTATTGACTTAAATAGGGGTTACTTGTGATAGCAGCTAAGGAGAGGTCAGCATTTGTTGGCCTGTTTTGAATGTTTGCATTCACCAAAATTCCCTTTTGAGGTAAGTAGTACCTGGACAACTTTCCACAGGCTAGTAGATTACATCCCTGGAACACCTGAAGGCTGTGATTTTGCTTACCTAGTTATCACTGTAGTATGTAGTTGGTCCTGGCAGGAAGACGTTCAGCATGCCAGAGAAGTGCTGAATAGATTGGAAAGGGCTGGTCTGACTGTTTTAAGACAGACAAATGTTTGGAATGGCAGAAGAAGCATATGTTTATCATTGGATGGGTGGCTAGAGTGGAAGCTGCACAAGCATGACCTACTCCTCTTACCCCCCCCCCCAAAAAAAAAAAAAGGTGAGGACATTCCTTGAAACAGTAGTATATTGCAGAAAATGTGACCCTTACTACAGTACAGTAGCCAGTCCTGTCATAGACCTCACCTGAATATTCTTATCTGAACACTGCTTTGTGAGTAAGATCTTCAGAAAATCTTGAAAGTTTTGAGTGGAATCTCAGTATCAGCAAATCTTGATAACTGCAAAGAATTATTTTGCAGGCAAGTGCTTTAGACTGAGGATGTGGCTATACTTGTGTATATCCTCAAAAAGAGTAAAATGTCAAGTAGTATACCATTCCTTGTATACCTCAGCCAAAGCTATGGAGAAGGAATGTTCATAGGTTCATACTAGGCTATCTGCCCTAGGGCATTTATAAGCCTAGCCAGAGTGTGTTTGGCTTTCACCACCCATTTTAAATTAATTTTGCTATGCCCTTTTTCAAGGTTAGTATGCTGTGCCTCTGTCTAACAGTGACACAGAAGCGATACTCGGGGTAAACCTATGATCTCCCATCCACTCATCAAGATTCCTCTTGAAGAGAGTCAATGAGGGACTCTGCCTAACCTGGACTGGGATTTTATTCCAGAGTGAAGGGAGCCTCTGGGTTATGAAGCTGTCCCTCCAGCATGTCCTATTTATTTCAGTGCTGAGGCTTAAGTCTCTCGAGCGCGTAGCTCGATGGGATTTGGATTTTCTGAGGTGCAGCATGTCCATTAATTCCGGGTTGGACATGGCTTTATACGTCAGGCACAGATCGCCTCTGAGCAGGCGGTATGCCACTGAGTAGAGCTGGAGTTTCTTTAACCGGGCAGCATATAGCATCTGTTTGAGCCCTTTGATCCTCTTGGTGAGGTACTTTTGGGGTCTTTCCAGTTGCTGCAGGTGTCTGGCAAGGTACATCCCAAAAGGGGCATTGTACTCAATTATGGGCCTGATGAGGGATGAGTAAAGAGGCATGGTGACCTCCCCTGATCTAGATGTGAATCCCTTCATGATTAGGTGGGCTATATAAAATGTTTTTCTAACCACTTTGGCTATGTGGTTGTCAAATGAGAGATTGCTATCAACTTGGGTCCCCGGGTCCCTAATTACTTCTTCTGTACTTAATGGATTACCACCTATGTGGTAATTTGTGGGCACTTTGTTTTTGCCAAAGGGGATGACTATACACTTTTTGGCGTTTAGCTTGAGGCCATGGCTCTGGCACCAGTTGTCTGTTTCTATGAGGCCCTTTTGGAGGATGCTTGTGTCGGCTGGAGAGTCGATTATGGTGCCCAGTTTGCAGTCATCTGCAAACTTGGTCAGCCACAGTCCTTCCGTGTTGGCCTGTACCTCCGAGAAATATATACCAAACAAGAGCGGTCCCAGGACTGAGCCTTGTGGGACGCCACCTGTAACTGGTTTGGAGTCTGACATGGCTCCAGCAATTCTAACAATGTGGGTTCTGTTCTTGAGCCAGTTTGCAACCCATCTAGTGACATAGGGGTTTATATTTAAGCTGGTGAGCTTATCTATAATGCCTGAGTGGGGTATTGTATCGAAGGCTTTTGCGAGGTCCAGGTAGGCTGTGTGTACCAACTTCCCCTCGTCAATGGCTTTGGTGACCGTTTCAAAGAAGTCAACTAGGTTTAAGAGGCGCAGGATCTGCCCTTAACAAAGCCGAACTGGGTAGGATCCAGTGTCTGTAGGTCCCCAATATCTTTATTTATGAGGTCCATGATGATCCTTTCCATAGCTTTGCAGACCAAACTAGTCAGGCTTATGGGGCGATAGTTTCCATGATCCATTGAGGCACCACCTTTGTGGAGAGGGACCACTGTTGCTGTACGCCACTCTTTGGGTACATATCCTGTAGTAAGGCTGAGATTGAACAGTAGTTTTATATTTGGGTTTAGCTCTTCTTGGAGTTTATGTAGGACGCAGCCCGGGACACCATCTGGTCCCATTGATGCTGTGTTTTTTGCTTTGGAGGCGGCTCTTACTTGAGCATCTGAGATGTCAGGGGCAGCACTCTGCTGGGATAGATATTTGCCCTTTGTTGGGAGAAGTTTGCCCTGAACCTGTCAGCTAGGATGTTGGCAATGTCTGTGGGTTCGTGTATTTTTGTCATTTTGGACTAATTCTGAGCATATCTGGTAATTCCCACCCAGGTTCCTAACATAAGTAAAGAAAGCCTTGTGATTATCCTTAAGTGTCCTGTGCAATTTTTCTCTCGAAGCTGGCCTTAGACGATTTTATGAGTGCCCGTAGTTTTTTGCTAATACTGATCAGAGATGCCTTCCCTTTTTGGGATTTTGCTCTATCATGTAGTAGCTTCCTCCTTCTATTGTATAGTTTGTTTATGGCTGGGGTCCACCAGACAGGACGTCTGCCTTTGGAGGATTGGGTCTTGGTTTTATTTGGGATTGCATGATCCTTGCATTCCTGAAGGTGTTCATAGAATGCGTTTATAAAGGATTCTACGGACTGGGCCGTATTTTCCACAGGCCCGGGGGCTTTGAAGGATTCCACATCGGTTTTGAGGAGTGTGAAATTTGCTTTAGAAAAGTTTTTCGCTGTGGTTTTCTGGGCAGGGGGTGGGGTCTGGATGTGAATATCCAGTGAGATTAGTTTATGGTCTGATCTTACCAGTGAGGGATACACTTCTCGTCTGGAGCATAGAGTCCCCATGTTGGTGATTGATCAGGTCCAGTATGTTTTCCCCTCTTGTGGGAGTGGTAACAAGTTGTTGCATGGCATTTGAGTTTATAAATTCTAGGAACCTTTGGGCTAGGGTGTTGGAGCTAGAGTAATGCTCCCAGTCTATGTTTGGGTAGTTGACGTCGCCCAATATAATGGTGTTTGGAGAGACCTTCATATTTTCCAGTGTTCTCAGGAAGACTGAGTGGGTTTCCTGAGTTTGGGAGGGTGGTCTGTAGCAGGCTATAAACTGGAAGGCAGTTTTACCCACTGTTAGTTGCACATGGATAGTCTCTGATGCTTCGTGCTGTGCCACCAACCTGGAGGTGTGGGTATCTTTGACGAATATTGATACTCCCCCTCCTTTTCGGTCCAAGTTTTGGGGCCGAAAAGCATGGTATGAGGTATAACCTGGTAGTGCTCGGGTGCTCTCGGGAGCCTTGAACCAGGTTTCTGTTACTGTACAGATATTGAATTTCTCCAGTCTAAGGAGAGTTTCGAGTGCGTGCATCTTGAGGTTTAGACTTCTGGTGTTGAGTAGCATTACTCTTAGTTTCTTATCCCTTGTGATATCTATGGAGGTGGGTTTGTCTTTTGAGCCTTGCCTAAAAAAGGCACTATGGGGTAGCAAGAGCCTTTGCCAATATCCGAAAGCCCAGGGGTGACGGGTGCAAGCCGTCCCTAGCGAAGCATCGTGGCTTGTCGAGCATGTCATACCAGGCTGACAGGCATTAGATCCCCTTTGAATGACACCAATACCTAAGCCAGTTGTTGAAATTGATCATCTTGTCTTCATATTGTGGCATCATTCTTGGTGAGGGTAAGATGCTACTCAAGGTCGGGGTCATACCGGCCTGGGCTACATGCTGAGTGAGCTCCTCTATGTCTCTTTTCATGTAGTCCAGGGAGGTACATCTTAGGTCATTCACACCAGCATGGACAATGACCGAGTCATATTTGTACTTGCCTTGGAGTGACCGGAGTGCTTGTGTTATGTGGCGGATCCTAGCGCTCCACAGGCAGCTCACCGTGACCTTCTCCTTGTTCAGCCTGGTGAGCGGGATGTCAGTGTGCATGACTATAGTCACCTATTACAAGTGTATCAGGTGTGTTGTTTAGCCTTAAGGGCTGTGACTGTTCGGCACACTGTCTTTGTGAGCTATATGTTGCATGTGTTTTGTTTTGGGGTAGCGGTTGCTTGGGTGTCTGCTTTGGAGGTCTCTGCTGCTTAGGCAGATTTTTATTTAGAGCCTCCGAGTGTGTTTATGTGTTTGGTTTGCTGTCGTGGTAGGTCTATGTGAGACTGGAATTGTAGTGAGTGTGGTTTCCTTCTCCTCCTGACTGGTTACGCCAGTACTGAGTTGAGAGAGCTTAGCCTCCAGTTTGGCTATATGGTTGCATCTCTCACATGTGTTGGAATTTGTTGGGAGGAGGAGAAGGTTGTCTGCGTATATGAGGCAGTCGTAACATTGCCTCAAGATTCCCAGATTCACCAGCTGGACCGGAGAGGAGATTGACAACTGACCTTTGGACATGCTAGAATAGTATTGGGAATTCTTTTATAATTGAAAAAAATGGCCAATGGGGAACAAGGTACTCAAGGGGAGTTTGTGAGGGTGTAGTGCTTTTAATTTTTTAGTGCTGACTTAGTGAGCAAGTGTCAGGTAACTTAAATGCAATGTGTTACAGGTAACTTAAATGCAAAAATGACAAACCGTAACTTTCTTTCAAGTGAAACAAGGAAATAAGTACAGTACGCAATGCAGATATCACTAGGGATCCACAGAAGCACTGAAAAGCCGCGTTTTAGGTGGAATTAGTGTTTCAGGGAAATAACAACAAGCAAACAAACAACTGGTTTTGGAATAAATGTGGACTCCTCAAAGGCTTCAACCCTACATACAGTGGAGACCATTCCAATTAGATGCAGATCATAATCTCTTAAAACTGTGCAGACAAAGGTGGCAAAATAACAAGCTTCTTAGATGGAGTGTAGAATTAGTCCTGCAACATGACTGTCCAGCACATGAATGCTAGTAACATAAAAACTGAAGACCGGGTACTGTTTAGCATTACTTAAAAAGCATTTATACTTACAGGCTTTGTTTTTGGTGGTGTGTCAGAAAAACTTGATTGAGGTCTACAAAGAATAAAAAAAATGTAGCAAAGTGGTGTGGTGTGTCAGAAAAACTTGATTGAGGTCTACAAAGAATAAAAAAAATGTAGCAAAGTGGTATGATGATAAGACAAATGTAATTGTTTTGGTGGTGCAGCGGTTAGCGTTGTCGCCTCACAGCAAGAGGTTCTCCCGTTCGATTCTCTGCTGGAGTGCCTTCTCTGTGGAGTCTGCATGACCTCCCTGCGGTGGAGTGACGTTAAAGACATGCAGGTAGGTGCGAGCATGAATGGGCGTGCCTTAGTTGAAGGTTGGGCATCGGGCTGGCAACTCGGCACCTTAAAAATCCACTGCCAATCATGAGCGGACCGGAGTTCCTCTGTGGCTTCCCCTAAGCTGAAAGTCTTTAATTGCTTCTAGAAAAAAAAATTACAAACTGAAAAAAAAAAAACTACTTTTGTCATTCAGCAAACCATACAAAAGGAGTTGCATTATGCAGAATGTATGAATTATTTTCATAAACAATGTGATTGCTGCTTTCTAATTTATAAAATTATACAGAATCAGAAATGCAGACTGTGAAATGTCTTCTAATGGAAATGCAGCACGACTGTTACAAAATTAAACTAAATCTAGATTCTAAAATGTGCATGTATTTGTAGTGCCTAGGAGCACAAAATATGTATGACATTGTTTGGACTCCAAAATTAACCTTCCACTGCAGAGTTGAGAACATGTAAACAGGAAAATCACTGCATCATTATACTGAAAAAAAGCACAAAGAAATGACTCATTTAAGTTGAGAAAAAAATCGGTAGCAGCTACCTTAAATCTGGAGTATGCATGTGGATTGCACTCCTGTACAGAATTAATTTTGATGTGTGCCTAGGAAGGCTGCATGTACAACTGCAGTTTGAGCAATTTGGACATACGCTTCAAAGGTACAAAATCTGTTTAGCTACTGGTAGTGCTATGTGCATGATACGATTAGCTACTGGTAGTGATACGGCCAGGTAAGGTGATAGGCTTCTTCTGTATGCCAGCTGTCTGCTTAGATACCTTTGTTTTGTATTTTATTTGTACACATACACAGATGTATACATATTTGGTTTTACAAAGTACTTTGGGTTA
Source organism: Protopterus annectens (assembly GCF_019279795.1). Taxonomy (NCBI): domain Eukaryota; kingdom Metazoa; phylum Chordata; order Ceratodontiformes; family Protopteridae; genus Protopterus; species Protopterus annectens. The sequence goes on from NC_056725.1 coordinate 1,900,139,708, forward strand.
GTGTTATCTGTTTAAAGTAAAGAATTTTATTAAATTTCAGAAGCATGCATTGCGTGATTTACTAGTGTGTACAAGGGCATTTCCAAAAGTTAGTGATTTATCAACTGCTGGCTTACTGCGTAGGCTATTGTTACCACTATCAATATTAAAACATTGACTTATTTTAAGGTAAACAGTCATTTTGTTTTTGACATGCTGGAGTGTTCTCACATATGGCAGCACTACATTAAAGATGGGAAGGGAATATTGTTACTGGAGAAATATCATTAACCCCTCTTGTAAAGTATATTGTGTGTGCACATGCATTTGCATGCTCATTTTAGTATGGAAAATAGACTTGGGCAGTTTTCAATTAATTTTGGTAATTTTCAACTGGAAGTCACTTTCCTTAGATTGAGTGGGAGAAATCTTGGGGAACCAGTGGTTATAACCCTGATCTGAAACTGTGTAGTGTAAGGCTTATTTGGGAATGACTGGTATTGGTTGATCCACTGTCTACTGCATGTAATTTGTTTGTTACACAGGAATGAAAAAAATCTGATAAAGAAATGTTAACAGTATACAAGTTGGACATTATTTTGGTAGATGTTCTTCGTTCCACATTGCTGCAGTCCTTACTATTGGGTAGTCCGCTGTCCAGTCGGCCCGAATACCAGAGTATATGGCTGACGTCGGTCAGGGCGCATTAGACTGACGTCAGTACGTCAGGGTACTAATGCGCATGACCGACGTCATATCCTCAGTCTTTTTTGCCGCATGGTCCGATGCAGAAGCAGTTTTGCGAGTGCAGGTTGGCGTTCTGAAATATTTCCGAAACCGGAGTTTCAGACCGAATCAGAGTTGGCTAAGTACCCGTTAGAACATTTTGGTTTTTCTTGCCTCAGTATTTAACCGGATGTCAGAAAAGTGAATAACTGTATTTCTTGTGGGAAACAGATACCTCATAGGGATTACCATACCTTGTGTATACCTTGTTTAGGGCCTGAGCACGACGTTGTTGGATGCCGCTCTTGTGCTAGGTTTAACAAACGCACTATTAAGAGGAGGTTAGACTGTGCCAGGTTAGTGTTTGGGAAGCGTTGCAATTATAAAATGCCGCCGGATGCTCCGACGCCCGCTTCGTCCAAGAAGCGCAAGGACAAAACAGCGAAGCCTAGGGTTGATGAACCGGCAGTCCCGGACGTCGGTTCTTTAGAAGGCTCAGTGGAGCCAGAGGTTTTGCCAGGAGTTTCTATGGAGTCTCAGGCAGAAACTTTACTGTTACAGGATGTGCCTTCTCAGGAGGTAGGCCAGGCTGAGGGGCTTCTCAGGTAACTGTTCTTCCCTCTCTTCCCAAGGTAGTTAGAGCCTCTCCTTCTGTTGCCAAAACTTCTTTGAGAGGTAGGCCAAGTTCAGCTTCAGTGGGGGCTTCTCCTAGCATTTCGGGTTCTGTACCTAAGAAACATATGCTTAAAATGGCAGAAGATTTGATTACTATGATTAGAGGTTCTATGCCCCTCCTGATAAGAGGCCTAGGGTGGAACCGAGTTTGATAGTTTTGAACAGTGTTCAGAGGCTTCTGAGTCTTCTGGAAGATTTGCAGGAGTATCCTCCTTATTCTGATTCTGATGTGGATGATTCCACTCCTACAGCTTCTCCTCCTGAGGATTTCTCATTTTCAGAGACTCTGCATTCCATGAGGGAGCACTTTAAATGGGAAGGCCAGGATTACTCTGATTCCAGGAAAAGGCTTAGGGAATTCTTGTTTTACCCCAGCATAGGCCCTTAGCTATACCTCCTGTGTTGAATGTGGTGGAAGATGTTTTGCAGAGGCTTCCTGAACCCTGATTCTTTGCCTCCTGCTCCTGTTAAACCTGATAGGTACTATAGGGTGCCCGAAGCTCATAAGTATTTGTTTAAGAGTCCTAGGGCGGACCCAGAAACTGTTTCTCAGGGGCCTAAAGGTGTTAAGGCCTCTGTGGTTAAAAATCCTGTTCCCACTGATAAAGAGGCAAGGGCTTTGGATAGGTGGGGAAAGAAAGTGTATACTTCTTCCACTCTAGCCATGAGAGCGTTGAATTGTCAGTTTCACATGCTAAAATATCAAAATTATCTCCTTTCACAATTGAAATCTAAGGTGGATGCTTTGGCGGAAGGAATTGAGTGTAAAGAGTTGCTGGATTTGGTTCATGTGTCTGAACAAGTGGGTAAGCATTCTTTGCAATGTGGTTTTGATGCTGTACAGGCCTCCTCGAGGGTGGCTGCCACTAGTTCTGTTCTTCAGAGGCATGCCTGGTTGAGGATCAGAATTTAGCTGAGCATGTTAAGACAAGGATTTTGGATGCTCCTTTACAGTCTGATGTGTTGTTTGGTTCGCCTGTGGAAGCAGTTTTAAAGAAAATGGAGGACAAAGCTAAGTCTATGCAAACTGTTAAAGATTCTTTGCAGGTGCAGCCACCGAAGTTTAGTAGAAATTGGCCTGCTAAGGGGTGGACATATCCTGCTTATGATTCCCAGTCTAGGGGTAGGTCTAGACGTGGTAGGGGCAGAGCTCAAGGTTCTTTTAGGCCTAGAACAGGGAGTTCACCTGCTCAGACTTCTGGTGAGGGCAGGGGTCAGTCCTTTCGTAAACAGACCCAATGACCTGCCTTTTCAGCTGCCAGTAGATTCTCGTCTGGCAGCTCCTTTGGGAGGAAGACTGTCTCTTTTCAAAGAAAATTGGGATTTAATTACTCAAGACAGATGGGTGTTGGATATCATTCACCACGGTTACAGGTTTTATTTCCATACAATGCCCCCTATCAAAGGCATGCCAGACGTTCCTCCTCCACAAAGAAAAGAGGCTCACAAGCAAATTTCTCAGTTACTCCAGATGGGGGCCATTCAGCCAGTCCCTGTATCAGACAGGGGCCTAGGATTTTATTCTCGCCTGTTCCTAGTACCAAAGAAGGGGAACACGTGGAGACCAATTTTGGATTTATCTCTCCTCAACACTTATCTGGACATTCCCAAGTTCAAGATGTTGACGTTACAACAGCTTTTACCTCTGCTGGGCAAAGATCACTGGATGGTAACTTTAGATCTCAAGGAAGCTTACCTTCATGTGCCTATAAGGCTAAGTTGCAGGAAGTATCTGCGGTTTCGAGCTGGAAATTCTCATTATCAGTTCTCTGCATTGCCCTTTGGCTTATCTACTGCCCAGAGTATTCACAAAGGTTCTGGCTCCAGTGATAGCTTACTTCAGGCTACAAGGAATTCAAATCTATCCTTACTTGGACGACTGCCTGATTCTGGCTCAAGAAAAGGAAGACCTTCTACAGCATCTGGAATATGTTATAGCAGTGCTAAGATGCCTAGGGTATTCTGTGAACGAAATAAAGTCCAGTCTAGTACCCTCTCAAGACATGTGCTTTCTGGGTGTGAGACTGAATACAGCAGCCCAGATGGCCTTTTTAACCCCGGACAAACAAAAGTGTCTATCACTTTACTTCCATCAACTATCTCATCAGTCCGTGCTGACTGCAAGGACAGTCCTTCAAGCATTAGGGTTCATGGCATCTTGTATTCTGGTGCTTCCCAATGCCAAACTGCATATGAGGAAGCTACAATGGTATCTCAAAAATGTATGGACACAGCACTGCCAGGATTTGGACACTGTCATTCAAATAATACCTTGCCTTCAAAAAGAATTTTTGTGGTGGGCTCAGGAATGTCACCTAAACAAGGGACTCTCTGTGACCCGGCCAGAGGCGAGTCAGATTTTAACGACAGATGCCTCGGACATTGCTTGGGAGCTCATCTAAATGGAAAGTGGATACAAGACAAGTGGCCTGCCAGACTACAGCATCTACATATCAACATGAAGGAGATGTTAGCAGTCCAGTTTGCATTAATGGCTTTCAAGGAGTTACTTCTTCCAGGGCAGGTGTTGATTCTAACAGACAACACAACTGTCATGTGGTACATCAACAAGCAAGGGGAACACATTCTTATCCTCTATGCAGGCAAGCAAAGATTTTATGGGAGACTGCTAAGCTTGCAACTAACTCTTCAGGCAAGGTTTCTGCCAGGAGCACAGAACTCCTTAGCAGATGTGTTAAGCAGACAAATCATGGATCCCCACGAGTGGAAACTGGATCTTCATGTATTTCAGAAATTGACAGTGTCATGGGGAACTCCAGACATAGATCTGTTCGCTTCTCCACTAAACCACCAGCTGCCAAAGTTTTGCACAAAGGGGTTTCATCGCACAGCTTGGAAAGTGGATGCTCTGTCTTTCAGTTGGAAAAACCTTCATGTGTATGCCTTTCCACCTCTGCCTCTTCTTCCAAAGGTGCTATTAAAAGTCAGACAAGACAAGCCAAGGATGATTTTGATAGCTCCAGATTGGCCTCGCAACACTGGTACCCACTACTAAGGAGTCTGGTAAGGAAGCCTCCATGGCCTTTACCTTTGATTCCTCATCTGTTATCTCAGAAGGACGGTCATCTGCTCAATGTCAAGCTTCACTCTCTTCATCTAACAGCCTGGCATATTCTGTGTTGAAACACAGCAGGTCTCAACTTCCTCAACAAGTTTTAAATGTGATTATGGAAGCTAGAAGACCTAGTACTAGGAAAGTGTACGCAGAAAAATGGAAGAGATTTTTATTTTGGAGTACAGCAAAGAATTTGGAGGTTTCTGAGCCTAATTTGAGTGTGGCTCTTCAATATCTTACTGAGTTATTGGACAAAGGTTTGTCCTTCTCTTCCATTAAGATTCATGCTGCAGCAATTTCAGCTCACTATGATTGTGACCCACCATTGTTTTCGCATCCTTTGTTCAAGCAGTTTCTTAGAGGGCAAAGAATATAAGACCCCACGTAGAGCTCCTACTCCTGCTTGGGATCTCAATTTTGTGTTGGAAAACTTACTCTACAACCTTTGAGCCTGCGGCTACTGCTGAATTGAAATACTTGTCATGGAAGACTGCTTTTCTGTTGGCTATTACTTCTGCAAGAAGGGTGTCTGAGTTGCAGGCCCTTATGGCAGTAGAGCCCTTTTGATTTTCCATAAGGATAGGGTATCATTACGCACTAATCCTTCCTTTATGCCTAAGGTGGTTTCTAGTGTGGCTTTAAACCAAACTATTCATTTGCCTACTTTTTATGCAGACCCCCAAAATAAAGGGGAAAAGATTTTGCACACTTTAGATGTACACAGGCAATTGCGTTATTATTTAAGCAGGACTAAGGATTTTAGGCAGTCTCAGCAGTTGTTTGTTTCTTTTGCTTTGAGTTCGTGAGGGCAAGCCTGTGTCAAAACAAACTATTTCTAGGTGGATTGGGTTTTGCATTGCATTTTGTTATTCCCATCATGGCAAGGAGATTCCAGCTGGGATTAGGCCTCATTCCACTAGGGCTACTGCCACTTCAACAGCATTTCTAAGGGGTGGCAACTAAGGATATTTTGGAGGCAGCTACTTGGAGTTCAGTGCATACTTTCTCTAAGCATTATCACCTTCCTATCTACTCTAAGTCTAGGGCTGGTTTTGCCACAGCTGTTTTGCAAGGCATGTTGTCAGCTCCTACTTCTTTATGATTTGCCAGCCTCCCTTACCTCTGCTTTGGGATTCTACCCAATAGTAAGGACTGCAGCAATGTGGAACGAAGAACATAGTACAGTTTTGTACCTACCATAAATGTAGATGTTCGAGGATCCACATTGCTGCAGTCCAATTTACCCTCCCTCCTTCCCCTCTGTGTTTAGGGGTGGTTGTGTAGGTGAGGTTATATGTTGATGTTTTTGTATATATTTTTGTATATATTGTACATAATTTTGGTACAGGTATTTTGAGCCTTGTCTTTTTAGGGTCTTCTGACATCTGGGGCAAGAAAAGACTGAGGATATGACGTCGGTCATGCGCATTAGTACCCTGACGTACTGACGTCAGTCTAATGCGCCCTGACCGACGTCAGCCATATACTCTGGTATTCGGGCCGACTGGACAGCGGACTACCCAATAGTAAGGACTGCAGCAATGTGGATCCTCGAACATCTACATTTATGGTAGGTACAAAACTGTACTTTTTATAATTTGGAAGTACACCTCTTTGGGGAGTGGGGTCATGATATCAAATGTGGTTATTTGTGGAATAAAAGATTGAAAAATAAGCAGTTTCCTACAACTTAGTTTTGTTAACTGGCAAATTAACTGGCAAATTAAGTCAAAGTTCTAGACTTACTGAGGAAAACTCCAAGAGGGCATTTTTTAAAACTCCAAGAGGGCATTTTTTTATGACTGAAATAAAAGGAATCTGTCTTGAAGAAATAAGATAAGCATTCATGTTCCAAGTTCTATGCAGAATGTTCAGACGGGAAACCCACAATTGGTAAAACAGTAGAGCCAAGAGAGTACAATTTTAAGGGATCAGATTCACAAGTATGTACTAGGAACTATAGGCATTGTTACAAAATATTAATTTCAAACATTTGGAAATGTTACTATCCTCTCAGAGAATGAAGATTCAGGACATTGTGATGTGTAGAAGAGACTGAAAAAGTACTGGTATTCAGATTCAAAAAAGGACTTTGATGTGCACAATTGAGACTGAAGAACTGCTGATAATCATATTAAAACTTATGGCAATTAAGGTTTTCATCAAGGTGAAGTGCCAAGTATGATTCAGAGGTGGAGAATTCTCAGAACAAAGCATGTAAATAACAGCAGCAGAAATAATATGCAACATTGTTTGAATCCTGGAAGATTCAACTAGACCTGTTGGCAGAAGAACAAATAGTTGAAAGAATAAAAGTACTAGCAAGGGTCTGAGATTGTTACAATCCATACACTAAATAATGAATATCAGTTTTAAAGTATTTAGTTGCATCCAATTTCTACATATTGTGCACTTGATATGGTAGAGTATTTATAGAATATTGAACTATTTGTGTGCAAGGAACATGGTCTGATTTGCCACTTTTATTAGTCTTCTGATATGATAATGTAATCTTCTGACAATATTTTACTAATGTTTAAAGAAAGAGGGGTAGATAAAGGGATGTAGGATTGTATTTAAGAATGAGCATTAACCTAAGGAGTTAGTGTCGCATCTCTATAAAAATGAGTTAACCTTTGGGAATGCATGTCATGTGATTGTTGGTTTTTCAGCACTTACAGTAAAGTTAGTGAAGCAAATGCACCTTGTGCCTCAGGCTCTTTCATTCTAGATCTTTCATGATATACTTTAAAAGAAGTATGTAGCAATGTTTTCCTTGAAATGTGTGCAGAAGGTGTTGCTCTTCACAGGTAGTCTTGGGATTTTTTTTGCTGACTGGGCTCAAGTAGCTGGCACTTGTAGTTGTTTTGGATCCGTTCTTACCACTTTACTATGTGCTTAGTCACAGATACTTTCTGTATCCCACCCATTGTTCATGCAGTGCTGCTGTTATGCATAACAGCTTCAAAGTGAATAACATCGTTTGTGCTTTTATTTATTTTTTTTCAGGATGGGATTTCATTCTTGTGTATGGCTTGTAGGTGTAAGCAGATAGCCATCATTGTGTGGTATTAACAAGTGAGTAAACGTCTTTCGCAGAAAAATAAATATCAATACAGTTTCACCAGTGAACTACTGAAGCGTGATGTAGCTTATTAAATGAAACTGAGACTGTGATCCTTTTGTTGGAGAGAAAATAAGCGTGCGTGTCTGTGTGTCTCAATGTGTGTGTATCGGGGGGGGGGGGTCATAACTGATTACCACTGTGTTTGGCACTATCAAACTGTAAAGTGTCTGTATCTGTTTAACATACATAGACTGATTACCCAGAAAACGTTATGCAAATAACATCAACACTATTAACTAAAAAGGAAGAAAATTATGATTTTACCTGACTAGTCCACATTGTCAAATTTGCAGGCCAAGGTTATATTGTGTATATTCAAGCATATTTCTACAGAAATATGTGAGGTTTTACAAAAAGTGAGTATTGCCATTGAAGCTGTGTGCCTCCTTAAAGTTTTGGAGACAGGTCCTACCTTCTGTCCCCTTTGGTTTATCATCTTTTTTACCATCTTCCAACTGTTTTACTGTTTTTTTCCCTTCTATTTGTATCCTTTAGATTCATTTAGTTTTACTATATTTGATCTAATGTCATTGCACATGTGTATATTTCTTCTCTCTTCATTATTGTATGACTGTCAGATTGTCCCACTACCTGCATCCATTTGGCCCCTGTGTTTTGCAGAGTTGGAAGCCTGGTATCCTTGCTCTAGGCAAGAGCCCTATATCTGATTTATTCCTGCCTGGGAAGACCTATTTGCCCATCTCTTCCTCTAAGGTGAGAATGTAGTGGTAAGCAGAGGGCTAGCTGTATGTCCTGCTGAGCAGCTTACCCTTTGATCCCTTGAGTCGTTCCCGGATGCTGCCTGGTTAGGAGGGGTTTTGTGTGCTCCTGCACATCCTGTTAACCCTGATGCAGCATGAACCAACATAACATCTAAGGGTTGGTAATATATCCAGCCACCAGTAGCCGTTACCTGAGCCACAGGCCCTAACAGTCCCCCCCGTCAGTGAGCTGGATTCAGCCACTCAAGTTTATAATTTCCCATCCAGGTCCTTACATGCCTGTGACACTAAGTGATCATGGACTGCTTTTCTTTTTATTTTTTTGTCTTACAAGAGCTTCATCTTTCTATATTATGGGGGCCAACAATGTATAAATATTTTGACAATAGTTATGTTTGTCTTCTCATTACCTTTAACTGGAATTGCTCTTGGAATAAGAAGGTTAACCTTTTGAAGTAACAAAACTGTAATCACCTACTGTTATACTTTGAATCATTATTGCTACATTTTATGTTCATGTCATCCGTTTGTGATTTTTTTCCTTTTATGATCTTTGTAAATTACATCCTATGTAATATTTTTTGTATTAACGTATATTTTATATTTGCATGTTGAATAGTTTGTACTTGGGCCTGTGCTGAAAATGGGCTCCATCTCTGCCAAGATGAACTTAAATTCTTTACAGCTTACAACCAGAACAGACTTTACATGCATTTCAAGCCTTTAAGTGAAAATTCTGCCACACCTTATGGGTAATGGAAAATGTATTTGTACCTGCTGGTTCAAGGACATAAACAGAATGAACTTCCTGGAACTGTAAATTAAATTTCAAAAAATCCTTTCTGGTAATATAATTTGGTATTTCTAGAGAGGCAGGAAGTTGATGTTGATCTATTTTTGCAATGGATGAGTGATGACAGCTGTGCAAATGTTTGGAAAATGTTGAAGATGTAGCTCCTTGGAGTTTATTTTATATAAAATAATTAACAGTGGGTGTAGAAAGATGGGGAATGTTATGTGGTGGGCATAAAAAGGAATGAAATGAACTAGAAAACTGAATAAAGAATGGATTCCAAGATGGTGGTCATCTAGTTGACACCTTTCACACGAAGCTCCTCACAAATCAGCTAAACACCGACAATTTAAACAACTTTCAGTGTGGTGTTCTCACAGGATTTGGTCTAGTAAATAACTGTGTATCTGGTCATTAAGAAAAGATCGTTCTTCTATCAAAAAAATCCAGTCAAATCTCTTTTGTTGAAAAAATTAAACTTCTCTCAGCCTGTGTAGCCTGGGCCACGTGCATCCAAGGGGTTTGTAGCTTTGACTGTATCCTACTGGAGTACTCTCATCTAAGGCATGGCTGGAAACTCTGACACCATGGAAACACAAACTACCAAGGCCAAATTCTCTTCATTATCATTATCATCTCCGGAGAAAGATACAAGTTCTAAAAGACTCAGAACCAATAAACAAGTAGGTGACACTCCAAAACAAACGCTAAAGAAAAACTGACACAAATTTCCATATGGAAGACTTAAAAATGACTTTACAACCAATTCATTCAGCCATACAAGGTTTTTCTACTCAGCTTACAGACTTTGGCAAAACATTAAAACAAATAACAGATAGGATGGACACACTTGAAGGTAAAAATCATACTATGGAAATCCAAATAGATTCAATAAATGAAGACTTGTGTGCTTAAGATTCACTGCTTACTGAAATACAAGATAAACTCCTGGACTTGGAAGCGAGAAGCCATCGCAACAATATATTAATAAGAGGTTTGCCAGAATCATACGATAACCAAGATTTACTTAAAATCACAAAACAGATTTTTTTCAGCACTTCTCACTTTAGACAGCGACTCTGAAAACCTAGTAGTAGAAAGAGCACACAGAGCCATACGCTCGTCAAGTAACCACTGTACCCGACTGATCTACACCAAGATTTTGAACTTTCAAGATGCCCAGAAGATTTTGGTTGCAGCTCAGAACGCAGACAGTTTGTATGGAATAATCACAAACTCACTTTCTCACAGGATTTACCTCATCAAATTAAGTTAAACAGACAGAAGCTGTCTCCTTACTGTGCTGACCTAATCAAACGTGGTATAAAATTTCAGATGCGATACCCAAATGCATTAACATTTACTTATAAAGACAAGAGACAGTCAGTGAATACTGTGCAAGAAGTGCAAGACACTTTTCTAAAGCTTTTTAAAGTAGTGCCCACCACAACATGAGAAGTTTAACAAGAACTGGCCAATCTCTGGTGGCTTATAAGTCATTGTGCTAATCTAGTTTTATTTATATGTTGTGCATTTGTTATGCCGCTTTTACTCTGAATTGTGAAGTACTAAACTGTGTTGAGATGACAGTCTTGGCTAGCTATCTTTCATGTTTCGCATCCATTCTACATTTAAAACTAGTGCTTTATGCCAATAGGAACTTTTGTTCGACAATTGTAGTGACTATCACATCGATCTATCTTTATGAAGGCACACTCACCTAACATAGACTGTAGCTAGGTATATAGCCTATTGTCTTCGACTTGCATGGTAGCTGGATGAGACTTTTCTCTGTATTGTAATCCTGCTTACCCTTTAGTTTCGTTTTGTATATTGGAATGCCACAGTTGGTTTCTTCTGTGATCGTCGCTGAGACCCATAGAGATGACGTTGCCTCTTCAGTCATGCAGAGCACTTTTTTCTATATTCCGGTAAACCTTCGGTTTGACTTGCCTGTCGTGCCCAACACAAACATTAAGACACACTCAAGGTTTAGCTTTCAAAAGAGAAAGGTTGCTAAGAACTATTTATATTCCATTTACACATTGCTTTTTTCTTTTCTCTATGTTAGAATGTTGCTTTTAATTTGACTTTCATCAGCTACATTAACTTTGTTCAATTATACTTAGTAGAATATTGCATAGTTTGTGTCTGTTTATGCAAAAACAGTGTCGCAGGAATAACTTTCAATGTTAGTTGTGAGGTATGTGTTTGTACAGTATGTACGGTATCAAAGCAGATAGCGTCACTATCTCACAGCACTTTATTCTCCACTTTGATTCTCAACAAAATCCTCATGTCCTCCCTGCATATGTGTATGTGGGGGGTGATTGGGTACCATAGTTTCCTTTCCAGTCCTAAAATACTGTTGTAGGTGAATTGGAAATTCATCATGTTGCCTGCAAGTACACAAGTACATATGTGCACCATGTGATGGATTAGCATCCTATCCTGATTTGATTTTCTCCATCTTGCACCCAATGAGTGCTAGGATGACTTCTAGTTGCCCTGCATTTCTGCATTAGATTACATGGATAATTGGAAAATGAATGCAAGAATTTGTGAAACTTGTAAGCGAATGAAATATGATATTTAGGGAATAATATGATTGTGTGTAGAATTGTCTTTCTTAAACACTTCTTAAGTCATATAAACAGTCGTCATTTATATTTATATATGTAGTATGACAGCTACATAAACAGGTGATAAATGGGTACTATTAAAAGTTGAGTCTAATATCCCAGAGTCACAAATAGGTGTTGATAGGGATATGAACCTATCATATACACATTACATCTAGTGGATACCACAAACTTGTCAATACATTTAATTTTATTTTAAACACTACAGTGAGAAGGAGAGTTGGTGTGGTGAGGTTTTACTATGACGGATATTTTGTTTTCCATGTTTTTGTATATATGTATAGTTATGTTTAAAGATATAATAGTCCTTTTCAGGACTCTTTATAGAACTATTTCAGTTATGATTTCTATTAACTTTATTATTTGTGATGATTCCTATGTTCCTTTTGTTGTAGACGGGTGGGTAGGCACTGGGTTAGTATGGAGGGAACTGGTTTTGATTTTGGAACTTTTGAGAGGCAGTAACAACTGGGTTAGTATGGAGGGAACTGGTTTTGATTTTGGAACTTTTGAGAGGCAGTAACATACAATATAATTTATACAGTGAGACTAGGTTCAATATTTTCTATTTTTTTAGGATTTTACTAAGTAAAGTATTTAAGATTTTACTGAGTAAACACTTGTAGATACATAGACATAAAGCAACTAATGTAATGTCTTTATATATTGATTCTTGGAATGTCAGAGGGTTACAGAACAAAACTAAGAGATCACTACTGTTTCATTTAGTGTTCAAATCTCAGGCCAGTATTTGTTTTCTGCAGGAAACACACATGCATAGAGATGACTGGAAAAAAGAAAACAATAAGAAATGGGTTAAAATGATAATTGCAGCCGGGGATTGCTCTAATTCAAGAGGTATGGCAATTTTAGTCAAAAACAATTTCCTAGGTAATATTACAAACATAAATTATGACGCAGATGGTAGATGGTGTTATTTCTCTTCTTATTTTTCTAACATTGATAAACCACTCTTGTTTTTTAATTTATATAGTCCTTGTGACCACCAACATATTTTCTTTATTCAGATATGTAATATTCTTTCATCTTTCAAGGATCATTATATTATTATGGGTGGGGATTGGAATGCCGTTATTAATCCTGATATCGATCGTACTAGTAGATCAATTTCATATAATCTCCAAGCATCTATTGCCTTAGAAGAATTAATGTTAGACCTCAACCTTATAGATCCCATTACCCTCAATGTACATACTGACAGGAAAGATAGATATACATATTATTCTAAATGTTATAATGCATGGTCAAGACTAGATTTATTTCTTGTTTCTGTTTCTTATGCATCAAAAAATTGAATACTTCATGGAGCCTAGATTTTTATCTGATCATTCAAGGATATAACGAGGCCACGCATATATACACAAAATAGATGGACATTTAACAACAGCCTTCTCTTGAATAAGAATATCCATATTATAATTACTGAGATTATACAAGAAATGTTTTCCAATCTTGATACATCAGACATTCCATATGATGTTCAATGGGCTGCTTGTAAGGCAAACCTTAGAGGAGAGTTAATTAGCAAGGCTTCTTATCTTAAAAAACAGTATAGAAATAAAGAATCCTCGTTAAAACTAAAAATCCAAACTTTAGAAAACCAGCACAGATTGAATCCTGATTCTTCTATATATCTACAAATTTGTGAATTCCAAAAAGAACTTTTACTACTACACCAACATGATCTCTCTATAATAGAACAAAGGCTCTTAGCTACTTATTCTGAATGGGCTCAAGTCCCCTCTAAAGTTCTCGCCAGAATAATTAAAAATAATCAGTCCTTACCTAGAATAGCACCCATACACTATAACAACAAGATATATAATACGGACTTAGAAATGATGCATCTTTTCACTACCTTGTTTTCAGATGTATACTCTAAAGAGCCTGACCCTATGACTACACAGCATATTGAAAGTTTTATATCTTCCATTAAATTCCCACTACTGAATGATCAACAAAGGAAAACCCTATTGGCCCCTTTGAGATCTCAAGAAATTTCAGAAGCCATTGACGAGATTAAAACTAATAAATCCCCAGGTCCGGATGGATTTACACCAGAATTTTATAAGACTCACAAGTCAATTCTTGTACCTTTTCTTCTTAAAGTTTTTAACTACATAAAAATAAATGGTATATCAGATTTACATTGGAATGTCTCAAAAACCATATTAATTCTAAAAAATAATAAAGACAAAACAGATCCTAATAATTATAGATCTATCTCCTTAATTAATATTGACATTAAAATTTTAGCCTCATTATTAGCTGAGAGATTGAAAAAAAGTTCTAACATCATTAATTTCCCCAGATCAATCAGGCTTTATGTCCCACAGGCATGTATGGGACAATACTTTATCTCTAGATGCCTTTATACACTTCGCAAAAAAAGATAGAAATCCTATATATGCACTGATCCTTGACACTTCGAAAGCTTTTGACAGAGTAAATTGGGACTTTCTTTTTCATACTATGTCTTGCTTTAATATACCTAATACTAAGTTTTATATAAGGATTCTTCCACCTTTCTTCATATCAATAGAAATGCCTCTAAGATTATAAAAATCACTAATGGTACGAGACCGGGATGCCCATTATCTCCTTTTCTTTTTAATCTATACTTAGAGCCAATGTTATTATATATAACACAAAACACTTTTCACAAGATTCCCAAAAATTTAAATACTGAGGTGCCCTTTTCTGCATTTGCGGATGACTTGGTGATATACCTCCAAACACCTAGTACTGACCTTGTGAAAATAATCAATATTATTAATAAATTTTCACAGGCCTCTGATTATCAGGTGAATTCTCATAAAACTTTCATCTTTCCTATAAATCCATCTGCCCATAAACCTCATATATTTTCAGACTCCCCTTTTTCTTTCACCTATGCAATTAAATACCTAGGTACTCAAATTGAGCATAATGGTCTTTCTACATTTCAAAATAATATTCACAGAGTATGGTCATTAATAGTTTTAGATTTACATAGATAGGAATTACTTAATATATCACTCTTATCCAAAGCAGCGATAGTCAAAATGAATATACTCCCTAGACTCCTATTTCAATTTAATGCCATAGACCAGATTATTCCTAAATCTTTCTTTACAAAAGTCAATAAGGAATTAGCTAGATTTATCTGGTCTCCTAAGTCAGTCAGAATATCATATCTTAAATTAACGTGTCCTAAAAATAAAGGAGGCCTAGGTCTTCCGAACTTTTACATGTATTATTTAATTATTTCGGCTAACAAACTTCTCACCATTGTGAACTTGAAAACTGATAGGTATAGGCAGTACCCCATTTGGACCAAATTATGGCATCAATACATTTCAAGTAAAAATATTAACCCGATTGTTCTTCCTTTCCTTTCTAAGGAAGCTGCTAACATTCTGAAAATTTCCAAACCCTTAAAACAAAAGATCAATTATTTTCAAGAATTAATAAAACTCATTAATCTAGATAGCATTTTTCAACTAACACAACCTTTACACTTAAATCCTAATATCCAGTTTAATAATGTACCTTTTAATCTTTCTAAATTTCCACTTATTCAAAGTTTCACTGTGTGGGACTTGCTACAATATAACGATTTATCTCTCACTAACCTACGCATAAAGCTGAAAGCAAATATTAATTACACTACTATACTACGTCAATTGAGAGATAGCATCATTGTGAAATTTGCTCACATTAAAGTAAGTATAAATGATTTTACAAATCTTATCACTGTTATACAAGCTCTAACATTACCACAGAAGATGTTATCTAAATCTTATAATCTGGTTAATCAGATAATGCATAATAATACTTGTCTATTTTCTGATTATTGGGATAAACAGAATGTCCATTTGTCTTTAACTCAGAAACTTTCAGCCATCAAGGATACTTTAGACTATTCCCCATTCAAGAAGCTTTTTTATACCCAGTTAATGATATTTAATAATGCGTATCATACTCCTTCCAAACTTAACAAGTTTGACTCCAGAATTCCCTCCTCATGTTCTTGCTGTTCTTCTTTTAATGCTGATCTCTTACATATTTTGTGGTCCTGTCAGCACTCACATAAACTTTGGACCTCCCTTAAAATCAGATTACAAAAATGGGATACCAAAAATCCACACTATCCTGGGAATTGGCGATTCTTCATATTCCTATTATTCATCTATCAAAATTTGATACACATGTGTTAGTTTATATTTGTTCACTCATTAAGTTTTATATTACTAAAAATTGGTTAGACCGCACCAAACTAAATTGGAATAACTTTAGAACCTTAGCCAACTCTTATATTTCAGCTCAGAAATTTCTGGTGAAGAGTCCAAAGAAGTTAGCTCTTAACAATAAAGTCTTAGAAAAGGTATTACACATCTTGGATAGTGTTTAATAATCTGTCATATTTTTTTATAGTTTTATTAACCTAGCTCTCTCTCACTTACATTTACATACATACTCCTTTATATACAGGCTTATATACTTTGTTGCCTCTGGTTTAACATATTCATACTTTGTATATAGTTATGTTATAGTTGTCCTGTTTAGAGTTCTTGCATTTACATTGTTATAGTCTTGCATTTATACTTGAACTCCCATGCTCTTATATCCAATGTTCATTTTGGTTATTGTGTTCTTGTTGTATTGTAAATATGCATATATTAATAATTCAATAAAAAGTTTTTTGAAAAAAAAAAACTGAATAAAGAACAATGTAAGAGATGAGTGCTGTCTTGAGGGTATGTTATTACAATATGTGCTTATCTACGTACACAAGTGAAGCTTTGTTCTGATCTTTCTGTGATGAGACACTCACACTATAGGCTACTTAAGATGG